>NC_029788.2:40332724-40334151 GCF_000816755.2 Arachis ipaensis | reverse complement strand
TCGTATCGACTTGGTTTAACCCAATTTCATGTAAGGTTAATTTAAAGAGAAGTACTACACATACAAGTCATTTTTATTTAAAAGTCATACAAGTTGGGCCAAATTCAACAAAAAGGACGCTCACCCAAACGATCGTATCAACGCACGCGCTACTCTCATAGCGCGCTTCGCGTTCCTCCTCCTCCTCCTCCTCCTCCTCCTCCTTTGCGTTTCTCCTCCTTTTTCTTCACGTGTTTCGTCTTTATCGTTGTTTTTTACTACCGTTGTTGTTACTGCATTTTTTCCCTCCTCTTTCTATTGATTTTGTAACATTATATATTTTTTTTTTGTTTGATTTTTTCCTCCCAAGAAGAATTATGAGAATATGAAATAAGAAGATGAGAAAGAGGAAGAGGAAGAGTTTTGAATTATGAAGAACTTATCAGAATAAAAATACACCCAAATATCTTTGTGTTATACCCAAATTTGCTATAAATATAAAAAAATATTTTCTCTAATGCTGCATTTTTTTCCTTATTTCTTTCTTTCTTTTAGTTAAATGAATGTAAGTTCATCCTCTTCCAAGTAATTTTGCAGCATTATGTGTTTCTTCTTCTTCTTTGCTTGATTTTTTGTTTTTATTCTTGTTAAAAGAGTAAAACAAAAAGAAACTTGAGAAAGTAAAACAAAAAGAAAAAGACAAATAAAAAAAAAGCAGCAGAAGATGAGAAGGAGGAAGAGGAAGAGTTTTGAATTATGCAGAACTTATCAGAATAAGAATACACCCAAATATCTTCATGTTACACCCAAATTTGTTGCAAATACAGAAAAATGTTTCCTCTAATGCTACATTTTTCTTCTTAATTGAACCACACATCAGCCACTTGATTGGATTCAAAATAATAATCAATTTCGTTCTGATTCAATTGACAATTTGAACTTGAATTATTCATTATTTTCAACAACGAGATAACTGATGATGGAAGAAGAAGAGAAAAAGAAAGGAGGAGAGAAGAAATTCCAATAAAAAAGAAGGAGGAAGAGGAGGAGGTGGAGAAGGAAGAGGTGGTGTTGATGACGACGATAACGAAGATAAAAGAACGTGCAGTAGCAAGAAGAACGTACAATAATAATACAAAATGTGTAAATATATATGATTTGTAAAGACTTGTATAGAAAAACATTTGTATGTGAAAAATAATTCTAATTTAAAATCGATTTTGAATCTTTAAAATAGACCTAGTAAAAATTAGATCGAATTTAATTCAAATTAATCGTAGTCCAACTCAATATATATATATATATATACGTACAAGTTAGCATGTGTTATTTAATGTGACTTAAACATTTCTTAGTTTCAGGTAGTTATTAATATGAAAATTTAATTAAGGATCGGATACGTACTTTTTTATTTTTTTTAATTAGTTTTTTTTGTACCATATATTGGT
>NC_029788.2:40332379-40332715 GCF_000816755.2 Arachis ipaensis | reverse complement strand
ATCTCTGCATTTTTTTTTGACAAAAGGAAAAAAAAAATCTATCAAAAGAATTTATATTTTATTATTACTAACACCTCATCAGATACTTCACCTCTATCAAGAGTTTTTTTATAGGCATTTTTTTTTATATTTTAAGCATAAAAACTTTCATCTCCAAATTTTTTAATCATAAGAACTTATTTTTAAAAGAAAAAGCTTTTATCCCAAAAATTTAATAAAAGATTTTATGACATATATAGTTGTATCCCAAACCATATATAATTAAAATATAAATTGTGCAGACACGAACGATTCAACAACTGTTCAACAAAAAGAAAGATTATTCTTTTAATTATT
>NC_029788.2:40328425-40331978 GCF_000816755.2 Arachis ipaensis | reverse complement strand
TCAACAAATTAAAAGTATTTTTATACTAAATTCTAATTTTAAATTGAACTTTAAATTTTAATAATACAAAAATAAAATATTAATCTAAAATATTAATTAATATTGATAAAAAATATCGACCTCTAACATTTTTCATTCAAATAAATAAATAATCCATGTTTGGAAAATTGAACATATAGATATATAGTGCATGAATATAAAACTGTGGATATGAATAGAGAAAAAGAAAAGTTGTTATATAGAAGCAGCCACTAAGAACAGAATATAAATAAATGCAACTATAGCTGAAATCATGGTTCTTCCTTAGCAATTGACACGCATATTTCCCACCAAACTTTTTCATTTTTGTTGAAACAAATCCAACATATGATGACATTTCAACCAGAAAAATGTACCCTTCCAACTCAGACACAGGTAGACACTTCACACACTCCCTTGCTTTTTCACTTCTCAAAGTTTCTAGATTTCTTCTGTCCCACATCCATGTATAGCACCCCCATCCTCCATAACAATGCATAACACACATACGCATGGCATATCTAAATTTTTTAGCCACACCAAGAACAATAATGCTGAAATTGGTGGATTAGATAATAATAATATAATAATAATAATAATAATAATAATAATAATCATTCAAAGTGTGCATGTATGTGTGTGTTATATGAACTTAAATAATAATAAATATTGTCAAACTAATTTAAATTGGCCTAATAATAATTAATTTACATATTTGTTTAAGTAAGTTTCGGAGTTCAATTCAATTTTATATATGTAGTGATTTATTGACGAACGACAAATTTTTACATAAAATTTTAATTTACAACAAATTAATTCTTGATCTGTCAAAAACAACCAATGCAAAAAGCTAATAAATATTGTCAACTTATTAGTACAAGAATTTCAGCATGTGTTAATAACTATTCATAATTTTGATTCAAGTCCAATTGGCTGCTTGTCTAGCTACTTGCATAGTTGCATTGACTATTTTTGGGTTGATTAGGAAAACTTATCTGATCTGGTACATATATATTGACTCATTTGACAAATGAGTTAATGATAACATTAATTATTAATTAATTAAGATAAGGGTCTTATTCTTCTTTAGTAATTTGCAGTAGTACATTATAGACTTCATTTTTGTTATTCTATACGTTGAATATGAGAGGCGTCAATCTAAATAATAGTAATTCAGTTGACTGTGAGTACTTTAACTTTAAGTATTATTACTTTATTTATTTCTAAAATAATTTATTTATTTATTTTTATTCATAGTAATAATTAATTACTATATATAATCCAATTAAATATAGCAAAAAATAATAGTATTATGATAATGATTACAATTGTGGATTGCAATTCAACATCACGTGCTTATGTATAATGTATATATAGTGTATAATACAAAACAAATCAAGAAGATGGCACATCTGATCTGTTGTTACATTTAATATTTTCAATTAATTAAGTTGAAACCCATATGTAAGATTGTAATTGCTTCTGTGATCTCTTTTGCGGTTCTTATTAAAAAGAGAAGAGTTTTATTAATAATTGTCCATAAATAAAGTTAACAATATCGACAATTCATGTAAAAAAATTATGAGGAAGTATAGAGAGTTAATGGAGTATCTGTACAATGTGTACAATGGGAGTTTAGGGATGTTTGATTCAGGAGATATCAGATGTTTATTATCCTTGGTATCTGGATGGTTATTCTGGATAGTATGAGTGTATTGTGTTTGAGAAATTAGTAATATTTTATTCTAAATGTTCATTTTTTAATTTATATTAGACCAAATAAATAACTCATAATACATATTGTACAAATACTTCATTGCTCCACGGAGCTGACGGCGGACGGTGCTGACTGCGTGAGGTATCTGACGGCGCGACGGACCCAACGGCGCCACGGAGCTGACGGCGCGATGGTGCTGACGGCGTGACGGTGCTGAAGGCGCGACGGAGGTGAGTGCGTTCAGGGCTTCAGGCGTTCTCTATGTGGTGGCCTGGTGGGTGTTGTTCTGCTTCTGTGGGACGCTGGAGTGCTGGAGCCTGGACAAAAGTGCGAACTGCGAAGGGGAAAAGGGAATTAGGTTTCCCAAAACGCGCAAAACGGCAGCGTTTGCTGCAAGGCTAAAAAACCGGCCAGGTCCCGGTTCGGTTCGACCCACCGGTAACTGACCGGTTCGTCGGTTCAACTCCGATTTTCAAATTCTGTGGTTTTTCTTGTTATCCGAACCGCTTTAGTTTCCGGTTCACGGTTCGACCGGCCGGTTCGAACCGATTTTCAGAACATTGATATAAATGTGGCTTTATCACTTTGTGTATTATATTTTAAAAAGAAGTGTTTATTCTTTTATATATTTTTGTGGCAAACAGTAGTGTCTCAAGTCTAAATAGGAGTCTTTTTGTTGTGTTTATGTTCAATTACAATCCTTCCTATTTGTAGAGAAAGAAATAAAAGCATTACAAAAAATAAAGTAGGAGATATATATTAGATAAGAACATGCACGTCTCAATCTCTTTCTCACTTAATTCTATTCCTTATCCATTCACCAAACACTGTCTTTTGGTGCCATCTTTAGCCATGTTACGTAGTAATTAATTATTATCATAAAATTATTTCTATTAAAAATTAAATTAATAAAAAAATATTTAAACAATTATATTTTTAATATATTTTCTTAAATAATAATTTTAAATTTGTTTAAATATTTTTTATGTAATTTTTTATTTATTTTATCCTATTTTTTAAAATAATAAAAATTAAATTTTAAATTTTTTATTATAAAAATTTTGATATCATATGATATTATAATATCATATTATTATTTTTTTTAAAAATTTAAACTGAAGATAAAAGAAACTTATACATAATTATATCTCTAACTATTACTATCTTAATTAAAATATTTTTGAAATCAAACCAATTACAAATGTAGCACATTTGTTTTGTCTTCTTCTCAAAAGCACACTAATAACTTTATTCTTAATTGATCCTAATGACTCCTTTTCTTTAATTCTCACAATTTTTTATGACTGGTGAATTGGCTCTTATTCTAATATATACCAATTTATAATTATTAAACCAACCCGTGTTTCTGCCACATAAGAGAGGATAATATATTCCATTAAAGAAGTAAGAAGTTATATACATATAGAAGCTCACTTCATCAAATCATATGATATATTTAATCTGTGTGAACCAAAACCATTAGACACCGGAGGAAAAAGTGTTGTATATGTTTAATTTATATTATTTATAAAGCTTTTGAAACAAATGACGAAAGAAAAAGAAAAGAAAAGAAGAAGATCGATATATCATATTAAAAATATGCTACATACAGAATTAAATTAAAAGCTTTTGCTAAAAATAAGAATGGATTGAAGAGCAGCGAAAATTATAATAACTAAATTTTAAATTTGTCAAGACATTGTGCATTATATATAATATTTTTTATTTAAAAAAGATAATTCACACTCTTCATTAAAAGGTGCTTTGCACTATAGCATGATCCAATTATATAAACTACGTTATATTGCTAGGATTTAT
>NC_029788.2:40324231-40328348 GCF_000816755.2 Arachis ipaensis | reverse complement strand
TTTACATGATAAATTGATAATTCTTATGTAACCTAGAAATGATGCTTATACTGAACCATAAAAAAAACCTCTAGAAATGGTGCTTTCTTTATAAATGATATTTAAGTTCTTTTTTATGCAGTCACTCAAAAAATAAATTAAGAAAAAAAAAAGATTATATTTGCATATTTCTAACAAAAACGAAACTATATAAGGGTAAAACTAGCTATATATTATCTATATTTAATGGGGAATTAAAGGAGAATTACATAAAGTTAATGATGGCTTCACGGCTTTAATAGTTAGTACTGTGTCTACACGAAAAGTTTAGCCTCCGACGTAAGTATTCATTATTAGTAAGACAAGAAAATTGAACGAGCAAATAACACCAAATCTGATTATGCACATGAAAATGCTATAGTCAATAATGGTACAGCAATTTTTTGAAATGACAATTGATGTAATGGTTTGGTTTGATTGGTAACTAAATATTTGATATTGGAATTTGCTTTCCACTCGTCAAAAAATTTGAACAAAATATTATTAGTATGGTTCAAGTCATGATAGAAATCATTTTCTATATATAGTTTTGTAAGAACAAAAACTGAAGCTGTTGAGAAGATTCAAAGCAAGACTAAGTTAAAAAATTATTAAGTAATTATTATCCCAGTCAGAGGAGCACTTGCATCAAATGGATTCTGCAAACCATGTTTGGCCAAGATTCAATTATTATGATGTTTAACCAAACATTTTCGCACCATCATAGAAACTAAAAAAAGTCAACATATGCAAAGTAATAGACAAAGAATCTGTAATCAAGTTAAACTATATGGGTTGTCTGAAGTCAGATTGATGTTGATAATCAGAAAATTAAGAAAATTAAGCGAAAAAAGATTAAAGAAGAATTTAATAAATGATGAAAATATTAAATACATAAAAATGAATTATTTCAGCTATATATAAAATGACAAATATTACTCTCTAATAATTTATGATGGCGGCTTTGCCTTAAATGGTATGTTAACAGCATTCTACCTGGCCATATACAGCCAAAAAAATGGTCAAATTAAATACACAAACATGACTCAAAAATTTGATTATACATCGTATTGCCAGGTCAAGCAGCCTACCATTCTACTACACACAAAAGAAAAAATAAAATAAAATAAAATAAATTTCACCACAGCCACACGGCTCTCGTTGCAAAATCTAATAAATAATATCATAACTATATAATATACACAGAAATGAATCATGTGGTATTTTTCATCATAAGGGTGTCAACTAAATTTCAACATACGATTTTGGTGTCATCCAATAGTTTGACTCACATAAAAATAATATTTGATGAACATCCAAACTTTTATATTTTGTGTGCAACCATTAAATTTGTGTACGGCTCTTACTTCAATATCCAAATTTTGGTTCACAGTCTTACAACTGAATAATAAGACATAGTTTTAGATATTTATATAATATCCCTCTTATATTCAACCAACCAAGTGAAGGGTCTTTCCTTTTGTCTAAGAAAGAGGCTGAAGGGTGCGAGTTTTTCTTTCTTTTTTTTTTTTTAAAAAAGGAGGAGGTTTGGAAGTTGGAGTGGGTTGGAAAGAGACAACCCTGTCACAAAAAATATAAATACAAGGACTATCCAACTATCCAAATACATTTAAATTTGACGAGCCCTTACTGCTAAGGCAAACCAAAGCTCTATATCTATCTATCTATCTATCTATCTATCTTTCTTTCTGTGCTCATTTTGGAACTCTCAAACATCAGTGCGGTTCCTCTATCTTTGTTCACAATGGCAACATTTATCAGAAGAATGCCATGCAGCTATATTCTTCTGCTGTTTCTTCTCTTTGCAGGTACTTTGTTCTGTTTTCCTCTGCTCTCTCTATGCATGTTTTGTTGTTGTTTTTGCATGTCTCATGAAATTTTTAGCTTCACCAACTTTGATATCAATCAAAGGAAAAAAGGGTAAAGAAGTTTGTTTTGTATTAGTATTTTGTATTGAAATGAAATTGCAGTTGCACTACAATGCATAAATCATAGCAAACAGGCCTTAATTGTAACTGTTATGTGATTCTAGACTGCAATCTAAGTGAAGTGAATATGTAATTAACACATTTAGATGATTGTATGGACACAGATATCATGCTTTTCGGACGCGTAGCATCGTTCGGAATCAACTACGGCCAAGTAGCCAACAATTTACCAACACCAGACAAGGTCCTTGAACTCTTAGGCACCCTAAAGATAACAAGAACAAGAATCTATGACACCAACCCTGAGATTCTGAAAGCTTTTGCCAACTCAGAAATTGAAATCATTGTAACAGTTGAGAACCAAATACTAAGCCAGTTAAATGATCCACAACAAGCACTTCAATGGGTAAGCAACAACATCAAACCCTACCTACCAGACACAAAAATCACAGGAATCCAAGTAGGCAACGAAGTTTACACAGATGAGAATCCAACAATGTTTCAGTACCTTGTTCCAGCAGTGATCAACATCCAAAATGCATTATCTCAGCTAGGCATTTCATCGAACATCCAAGTCTCATCACCAAGCTCCCTTGCAGTTCTTCAAGAATCATACCCTCCTTCAGCTGGTACCTTCAAGAATGACATAACTGAAACCATGACACAATTCTTAAGCTTCTTATCAAAAACAAATTCACCATTTTGGATCAATGCATACCCTTTCTTTGCATACAAAGACAACCCAAATGAAATCCCATTAGACTATGTTCTCTTCAATCCAAGTGAGGGAATGGTTGATCCAAACACAAAATTACACTATGACAACATGCTATATGCTCAGGTAGATGCAGTTGCATTTGCAATTGCAAAGTTAGGGTTCAATGATATTGAAATTAGGGTTTCAGAAACAGGGTGGCCTTCAAAGGGGGACAGTGATGAAGCAGGAGCAACAGTGCAGAATGCAGCAACATACAATAGGAACTTGTTTAGGAGACAAATGGAAAATGAAGGAACACCATTGAAGCCAAGGATGAGATTGGAGGCTTATTTGTTTGCATTGTTCAATGAAGATTTGAAGCCAGGACCAACTTCTGAGAGAAACTATGGATTGTTTCAACCTGATGAATCCATGGCTTATAATGTTGGCCTTTCTGCTTTTGCAACTACTTCTAATCCCTCCACTTCAATTTCTCTTACCTCCTCTGCCACTCACAATAAGGTAAATAAATATATCAAATTCAAGGTTATTTTTGTTGTATATTATTTACATCTTTTATCCATTTTGATTAAAATCAAAATTCATTGAAACAGGCAACACCACCAAAGAAATACCAAACCTTGTTCTACTGCCTGTTTCTGTATTTGCTGACTTCAACACTTTGTGGCTTTCTCTAGAAGAATACTATCTATTACATTCCTATGGATTATTCATTCATATATATGTATATACACATATATTAGATATTTATTACTTCCTTCACAAGATGCAAAAAATGATGAAGATCCCCTTAAAGAATCTCCCTAGAATCAAAGATATACCTATCTATTTTGAAGAGGCTAGGGGGGACCAACACACTTTGTGGGGTGCAACAAAATCATCATCTATATGGCAAAAAGAGGCTTAAGGAATTTCAATTTTTATTTTTCAATGGGGGAGACTTGAAGGAAGATTTTAACTTTGATTTAGTGGTTTATACTTTGATCCACTTACCCCACCATTAGTCACATTCCAGCAGCAACCATGTGGCAATGACATCAGATTGAAGCTTATGTTAGGTAGATAAGGGCCAAAAATTCCACCTCATTATTCCTTTATTTTAGTGCAAGATTGTTGCACAAAAAGAATATATTCTTAGTTCAACTAGGTGATTTATTTATTTTGTACATCTGATGATTGATTATTCATTCATATAAAGAAGAAGAAGACATTAGTAAGAAAAAATATATATTATATTATTGCTGCTTTGGGGGAGGGAGGGAGTATTGAGCTAAGAAAAGTCCTCTATTATAGGACGTGGAATCCATTACTATTCCTTATTGTAATATATTAAAGTAATTTCTCAATTTACTATTCTTTTCTCTCTTTATTTTTTATACCCTTTTTCCTATCCTAAATAAAAATATTTGAAACATGATATATTTTCACGATC
>NC_029788.2:40322911-40323910 GCF_000816755.2 Arachis ipaensis | reverse complement strand
TTTTATATAGTACAAAGTTTATAAAAATAAAGGATAAAAATAACTTATTTATAATGTAAATTAATTTCTTTCTTTTTCATATCACTTTTCTTACTTCATTTAAATAAATAGTTAACATTTTTTTATGAAGTAATGCTTCATAAAAAAAATGAATGAATGTCTCGAAAAAATAATTTGACCTAAGTGAAAATCTAATTATTAATTTAAAGTGCAGAAATTTAAGGCATTGTTTGGTGTGGTTTAATATTATCCTCTAGCGGACAATAGGACAGTCTTGCTTTATTCCTTGGCCAAATAACTGTCAGCATAGGATCATTTTTGCTGACCCTTTTTAGAAAAGGTACCTTTTTTATTTTTAACTTTCAAAAATTTTCTTTTTTCATTTTCATAACCCTTTTTCTAATTTTTTTTTTCCTTGTGTTTTAAACTTTTAAAGGGAACACTGAAAACCTCAGCCTTATCAAGACATGATAGGGATTGTCCAAGTCCTAAGATCTTTGCACATGAACCCCTCAAATTCTCAAGCTGACCCAATCAACCTATAATATTTAAAAAGCAAAAAAGATAAATTCTTTGAGGGAACAATAATATAATGTATAAAATACTAGGGCAATTTGCAAACGACTATCCCCACCAAAGAACTTTTGTGTCATCACCATTTTGTGGAGCTGAACCTTCTCAAATGTTTCCTACATTCTGCAGATAAGAGTTGTAGCAAAATTCTGGGTTTTAATCATCTAGACATTTAGACTTGAAAAAAAAAAAGGAGGAGATTAATCATTTAGACTTGTAGTTGAAATGTTCAAATGGAATTTTTCTTTCGTAAGGAGTGCATGTTATTTAGGTTAACATTTGGATTTTATTGTTAACATGGAAATATAGCTAGAAACAGAAACAACTTTAAAAGAAAAATATAAAATCAACATCTTAAGTATCTTTAGATAAATAATTTTGTCCTACATAAAATCTCCAAAATATTCAAGAGCATTTAACACTCTA
>NC_029788.2:40299279-40322768 GCF_000816755.2 Arachis ipaensis | reverse complement strand
GAGTTTTTCAATATATTTATACGAAAACTAAAAACTGTATATTAGATTTATATTTCCCATATAACTTTTTTAATTATAATATCTTTAAAAAGTATTATTAACATACTTATTAGCAAGAATTTTTCCATACTTTATGATATTATTATCATGCATATATAGTAAACTAATTAATTAGTAAAATCTTTAAAACAAGAACTACATCAAAAATTAAAGATCTGACAGTGCCATGATAAAGAAAAGGTGAAAATATATTTTCCTTAATTAATATACCTTAGTTTTGTCTCGGTGATTGAATATTTTTTGTATTACTCGTTTGTCTCTTGTGAAAAATGCATGCAGCCATAAAGTTTAGGTCAAAATGGATTATCCCTCCTGCTGGAATTTAGGGGGCAAATAGAATTGGATAAAAACAAAATTGGTCATGATCATTTGAAAGCTTGCTGAGTTCACTACGTTTCAAATTTGTATCTAACATCTTCGTAATTTGTTGTCAATTTGCCTTTTTATTCTAATCTTTTATATGCAAACATGTTTTAATAAGCATCCGCGTGGCTAAATTTTAAGGTATCTATTTATTTGACTATTATTTTTTGGGAGCATTATACTGAAGAATTAAAGACTCTTTGATAACCTTGAAACTGAAAGCTGTTTCTTCAGTTCAAGATGGATCGATGAGGGATCTCCACGTATCAATTAGTTTTGATGCCTATAATAATACGATTTAATAATAGAATAAAGTCTGTTAAAAATTTTCTTATTATATAGCTTTGGTTTACTGTCATACATACATACTATAGGAAAACTTTCAAGTGTGCCATTCACTTTATTGTAACACTGCTATGTCAAGTACGGTCCGGTAAAAGTTAAAAATTTTGTCATGTTGTGTGGGATGAATTACCATAAACATCCCTCAAAGTTGAAGGCTTGAAGCCATGTCTTGTGCAACGAGACTAAGTCTAGTGCTAATCCAATCATGCTATGAAGCTCCACTTTATTCTAAATCATATTTATGAAATAGGAAAGATTTTAAATAGCAATATTCTTTAAAAAGTTATGATATGTACAGGAAATATCCTTAACGTTTCATTCGTTCTATTTATATCCCCAATGTTTCAAAACTGATTCAATGTTACCCTCCACGTAGGCAGTTCCGTTAGTGTTCCGTCAGTGGAGTTAACGGGAGGGTAACATTGAATCAGTTTTAGAATATTAGGGAAATAAATAAGACGAATGAAACGTTACGGACAATTATAGGACTTACCCAAACGTTGGGGATAAAAACAATACTTTACTATTTTAATTATTAAATTAGTTACTAAACTTATTACACAAATTAATTTTTTTCATGTTAAATTCTGTAACAAATAGACAAATCAACCTACATTATTATTTAGAAAAATGTTAGCTAGGAAAAAACTTGATAAAGGAAAAAACGGTTGTATGATCTACAAAGACTCTAAATCTTTATGTCTATAGTATATTTTATCAACAAATCTGAACCTTACGTTTTCTTTAATATTATATCTCAACGGTAGTCACAACTGGAATTTCAGACTTCCAAAAAAGTACATGGCATACCTGAAATTCTTCCTTTATTATATTTTACTAATTTTACCACCAAAATATACCATATGTCACTTTCTCATTACAATTGAAATTAAATCTTTTCTTTCAAAATTAAAGAGTTATACCCTCCTTTCTACTAATTTTACAACCAAAATATACCACATACCACTTTTTTATTACAATTAAAATCAAATCTTTCCTTCCAAAATTAAAGAATTCTTCTATCCTCTCTACTAATTTTACAATCAAAATATGTCACATGTCATTCTCTCATTGCAATTAAAATTAAATCTTTTCTTCCAAAATTAAAAAATTATTTCCTCCTCCCCCCTCCCTTTATCTATCTCTCTTATTCTTTCAGCCACTCTATCTCTTTTATATATCATTATCAATGACTAATTACAAATTTTACAATCAAAATGTGTAACGTGATATTTTTTATTGTATTAAAATTAAAATTAAAATATTAAAATTGAAATATAGCTATATTATATATTATAAACTAATTTAATAATCCAAATATGTCACATGACACTTTCTTATTAAAATTGAGAAGAAATATTTTCTTCCAAAATTAATCATCAAAATTTAAAGAATTCAAATTCAAAAAATAGAGTACAATACTCATTAAAACATGATCTGCTAATAAAAATAATAAATAAAATATATTTTAATTTTTTGAGTTATTTATACATTAAAAAATTAATAAAATTAATTAGTATGTAATTTGTATAAATAATTATATTATTTTGTATATTTTTAATTAAATAATTCAATTTCAGAATAATTAAATCTGCCATAACAAAATAATTAAATCTGTAATAACTGAATAATAAAATTTATTTATAATAATTTTTTTTTATAAAAGATCAAATACATATTTCAATATGCAATTTAATGATTGATTTTTGTGAATGTATAAGATGATTGATTAAAAATATAGGTCTAGCATTACAAGGTTTTAAATACTTATTAGATTTCCAAAAACTTAAGTTGTAATTTTTTATATATTTTTGTCAATGAGCAATAGCTCAAATGGTATAGTCTCTCCATACTCAATTAAGAGGTTGCGGGTTCGAGTCTCCTATCTTTAGTAAAATAAAATAAAATAAAATAAAATATTTGTCCAGTGTTTTCTTTAATTTTATCAGAAATAGCAATTGTAGTGCGGAGAAAGGTATGAAAGTTAAATATACGATTATGGGTGAATTTAGTGAAAGTTCTATTCTTCAAATTGTTTATTCTTTTATATTTTTTAAAAATTGTTTTTTAAATTGTGTATCATATTTATTGTATGAATTTGGATATAAAAAGAAGAAAAATTGAGGTGAAGTAAAGTAATAGAAAAACTTAAACGAGAAAAGAAGAGAGAAAAAAAAAAGTTAAAAAATGTGAAAAGAAAAACTGATTCTTGTATTTTACATTTTTGAAGAAAATAAAAACACTAGCCACTAATTACAGGTACAACTATACATATACATTGATTATTAAATTTTAATTTACTAATTCTCTAAGGCTGGATTTATTTTTTAGAATAGAATTAGATAAATATTGAGAGGAAGATACAAAGAATAGAAATATAAAATTTTGTGTTTTTGTATTCTATTTGGTGATAAACTAGAATAAATTATAAAAATTTAATTTATCTTTTTTTTTTCATTCAAAAAATTAGAGAAAAAATATAATAATAAAAATATAATTATAAAAATTAACAAAAATAATAAAAAAATAAAAAATAAGTTGTATTATGTTATTAGTGTCTCTATATTTTTCTTGTCAAAATAAATACAAAATATATTAATTTACAATAATGCTAGGGAACCAAGAGTATATCAGCCAAAAATAAGTCAAAATATGTCTAGACTGGGACCCAAAAGCCCAATACACTTCAACACCATCCAAAATTGACCAGGGTAAACCATATTCACCCTCCCCAAAAATCCTACCCTTGCTTTCACCGTTTTACCATATAGAAATTTGAAAATCATCTGCACCCGCGCCACGCCTCCGAAAACATCGTGCAACCTTCTTCCCCCTCTTCTCCGGACACTGCGACGCCGCTCCTAATGGCTCCGCCCATTGCGCCTCCACACACGACACCTGAGCGCAACCCTCTTCCGTCTCCTCTCCGGACGCTGCGACGTCGCTCGTAGCCTCTCCTCTCATCGCGCTTCCACACACGGAACCAGAGCGACGCCATTCTGCTGTTGCATGCGGGTTTTACCGGTGGCTCTGAAGCTTCCTGGTGCAGCTGCACCGTCTGACGGTGGATCTTCACTTCTCCAGCCTGGAATCTTCACTTCATCTCACTAATTGGTAAGTATGGCAGATCTTTCCTCTGATTTTGTATGCATGTTTTGAAGAGAGATTTGGAGATGGTTTTGTTGTAGTGGTTCGGTGAACGTTAGTTGAATGAGTATTTTTTATATGTTGTACAGCTCAGGTAATTTAATCTTGGGGAATCATGGGTAAGTATGTTTTTTCCTAATCTGTGCTAGGATTGAGGAATTGCTGTGGTAATCAAGTTGATTTAATTTTGCTAATTTGCTATATGCTGCTGAATTGCTGTAATTAGATATCGAATGGTGTTGAAATTATGATCGGATGTTGCAGTTGTTAGAGATTAGATTTTGCTTTTATCTGGGTCTCATATTGTAATTGTAGTTGTTAGAGATTAGATGTTTCTGGTCTGCTCTAGTGTTTAGATACTAGGAATGGTGTTTATATGAGATGTTCTTTGATTTTGCTAAATTACTGGACGTTTTCGTTAAATAATATTTGAGTGTATCAATTAAAATTAATTTTTCATCTTAGTTGAATGGGTGTTTTTTATATGTTGTACAGCTCAGGTAATTTAATCTTGGAGAATCATGGGTAAGTATGTTTTTTTTTCCTAACCTGTGCTAGGATTGAGGAACTGCTGTGGTAATCAAGTTGATTTAATTTTGCTAATTTGCTATATGCTACTGAATTGTTGTAATTAGATATCAAATGGTGTTGAAATTATGATCGGATGTTGCAGTTGTTAGAGATTGGATTTTGCTTTTATCTGGGTCTCATATTGTAATTGTAGTTGTTAGAGATTAGATGTTTCTGGTATGCTCTAGTGTTTAGATACTAGGAATGGTGTTTATATGAGATGTTCTTTGATTTTGCTAAATTACTGGACGTTTTCGTTAAATAATATTTGAGTGTATCAATTGAAATTAATTTTTCATCTTAGTTGAATGGGTGTTTTTTATATGTTGTACAGCTCAGGTAATTTAATCTTGGGGAATCATGGGTAAGTATGTTTTTTTTTCCTTAACCTGTGCTAGGATTGAGGAACTGCTGTCGTAATCAAGTTGATTTAATTTTGCTAATTTGCTATATGCTGCTGAATTGCTGTAATTAGATATCAAATGGTGTTGAAATTATGATCGGATGTTGCAGTTGTTAGAGATTGGATTTTGCTTTTATCTGGGTCTTATATTGTAATTGTAGTTGTTAGAGATTAGATGTTTCTGGTCTGCTCTAGTGTTTAGATACTAGGAATGGTGTTTATATGAGATGCTCTTTGATTTTGCTAAATTACTGGACGTTTTTGTTAAATAATTTTGGATATTTGAGTGCATGAATTGAAATTAATTTTTCATGTTAGTTGAATGGGTGGTTTTTTATATGTTGTACAGCTCAGGTAATTTAATCTTGGGGAATCATGGGTAAGTATGTTTTTTTTCCTAATCCGTGCTAGGATTGAGGAACTGCTGTGGTAATCAAGTTGATTTAATTTTGCTAATTTGCTATATGCTGCTGAATTGCTATAATTAGATATCGAATGGTGTTGAAATTATGATCGGATGTTGCAGTTGTTAGAGATTGGATTTTGCTTTTATCTAGGTCTCATATTGTAATTGTAGTTGTTAGCGAATAGATGTTTCTGGTCTGCTCTAGTGTTTAGATACTAGGAATGGTGTTTATATGAGATGTTCTTTGATTTTGCTAAATTACTGGACGTTTTTGTGAAATAATTTTGTATATTTGAGTGTATGAATTGAAATTAATTTTTCATGTTACTGATTCTGTGTGTTTTGCTGGATTTCTGTTGTATACAATAGCTGATATTCTTCCTTGTGGTTTGGGAGTTTTGGTAAAAAAAAAAAAGTTAGTTGTAACTTGGTTTGAATGTGGCCATTTAAAATTATAGCATCAAAAAGTGATTTTTTGTGTAGATTTATTGGAGTTTTAACTTGATCTATTGGTAGCTATGAGACCATTATCTAGTTGGACAACTGTACAGTTCTTTTATCTGAGATCTTTTTTTTATTATAGATTGGATGGTTCTTTTGTTAAACAGATGAATGTTTCATTTTTTTTTCATTGGGCTAGGTCCTCACTTCGGTGATGATTCTAGATTTTTTGACAAAATAGAAGCTTCCATGCGAAAATGGGTAAGTTAATGCGTTAGTTGAAAAAAACTTGTATGGTTCTTGTATGAGCTAATGCTTGAAGGTTGATGTTTTGGTTTAAGTGCTTACAACCCCGTGTTTATTACTTGGATGTTGCTTGTGAGAGGCAATAGGATGTTCCTTTATCATCGCCAATTGGATGGTTCTGAATTTGGTTTTTAGTTTTCATGTCTTAGGCACTTGAATCTGCGTGTACTTAATTGAGATGTGATTGGATTTCGTTCCATTATATGTTCCGAAACATGTTAAATGTTTTAGAAATTTCACAACTATCTATATTTGGTGACTAACTTGATCATGTAACTGCTTTGATATTTCTGTTTCTATCGCAGTGGTTTGCCCCAGTCTGTATCGAGCGTCATTGGTGGCTGTATGCCTTTGAGATTGCTCAGAAAAGGCTGTGGGTGCTGGATAGTATGTATACAGAAAAGCCTAATAATGGAAGATTAAAAATACATGCTTATGCGGTAAGTATACGTCAACCAATTAGTTCACGGTTAGCCTTATTTATTGAAAATGTATCATTGCTAACGTGTTGCTGCCTTCCAGGGGAGAATCATTGAAGACATGGCGAAAGTTTCTATGCCTGGATATGAGCACACAGAGAACGGCCGTCCTCGTTTCTATCCTAGCGTCCCCAAACAAGATAACGGATCAGTTAAAAAGACACCTAACAATACTCTTAACAGCACTTCACTTGATAATGAAATCATGGTTGGATATAATATTCTCTTTTTGTATACATAGCTGTGATTGTGGTGTATTCGTCATCAAGTTCATGCAGTTTTGAAGTTTAGATAAACCCTTGCAGCTTTGGGACAAGGTGATGTTAAATATGTTATAACAATTAAGTTGAACTTCTTTCTAGTCAATTTCTTTCTCGATTTTAAAATTACCCTTCCACACGTAATTGCCATGCAGGACGTTGTACAGGAGTTTAGGAAGGAGATCATATTAGACATAGTGATGGGTCCTTCTAATTCACAAATTGGGAAGGCACTGCAGGCATTGGACAGCGTTCCTGTGCGCCGCAACCAGCCAAGGAAAAAGACTAAGGCTGTGAGATCACCGTTCACAGCACTGAGCACGAAGAGCATGCTGCAGCGTGCGGGGTTACCCACTAGAAAGCCAAACAAGGGGGGAAAACAATGGAAGAAGACTTCTTGACGAGGTAATAAAATATCAATATAGACACCTGCCTTACTACATCTATGGTTTCCTTGTGGTAAACTTATATAGCTTAATATGGCATTTTTCGGCTTAAACTCGTTTCGTGTGAGTTTGATAAATCCTGTTTCACTGCAGGTTTATGATTTCATATTTCTAATTTTGTCAAGTTGATGGTGACAATCAATCCAAAACCTCTGAGTGGATGGTGCTTACGCTAGGCACTATGATGTTTCTTTTATTTGTAAATTGGATGGTTCTGGATTTGTTTTCTGAATTATCATGTTTAAGGCATTTGAACTTGTTATTACTTCATTGAGGAGTGAGTGGCTAATGTTTTGTTAGATACTCCTCAGCAGGTTTCATATATTAGGTGTTTCAGGATTCTCAAGTAATAAGTTTCCAAGTTAGTGATATCACTAGTTCATTAAGCAATGCATTGCATATTTATAATATTGAGTCAAATCTGATCGGTGTATATAACCCTTTTGTTCATGTCTATGCTTAAGTGGCAATTCTTTCCATTAAACCATTGCACGACTTACGGTCGTGATCAGTATACACAAAGTAGGATTTTAAGTGGATGGTGTCTCTGGTAGGCACTCAGATGTTTCTTCTCATTGTAAAATGGATGGTTTGGTATATGATTTCTTTGTTTCATGTGTTAAGCATTAGCTAATGCATGCACTTCATTGAGATGTGAGTGTGCTTGCGGATTTAATATTCCACTCGCTGCCTTTCTTTTTTGTTTTTTTTGTTATACTCTTCAACCGTTTTCAGTGCGGATTTAATCCATATGTTTTTTGTGAACAAATATGCGGTAATTCGTTTCTTTAAAACCTTAATAAAATATAAATGGGGAAAGGATAACAACAGTTGTGCTTTTGTTTCTTTGAATGAATACTTCAAAACAGGATTGATGGTTTTCAGTGGCTAAGAGAAGGGGGGTTGAATCTTAGCCCCCTTTTTGCTTGGTTACACTTGCTGGTCTTTAAGGAGACTTTTTTATTTTTGTCTCGTCCCTAGCCACGAGACTTTTATTTTTGTCTCGTCACTTGGCACGAGATATTTTTCAGTTTTAGCTCCTGTGCAGTAGAAACAGAAATTGAGTAGAAGAGAGAGAAAATTACACCCAGATATATCCTGGTTCAGCTGCTAAGTGCAGTGCAGCCTACATCCAGTCTCCATCACAACAGTGATAGAATTTCACTATAATCTTCTTGATTACAGACTGTAAAGTGCTAACCCAACTTACAAGGGGATTTTCACAGAATCATGAAACACAATATAAATGAACAAAGGAACTCTAAGGACATCTATGGCTTTTTCTTTTAATTTTGCACTCTCTGCCTTTTTCCGCTCTATGGATTTTTCATACAAATCTCACTGTTTACCTTTTTCCATGAGACTCAAGACATGACAAAATTAAACAGAAAAATACAAAATAGAATACATTGAAGGAGAAGAAAATCTGTTAACTCAGGTAGCTCTGAGAACTCTGTGCCTTGCACTCTTACCCTTTCTCCTTGCTCCAAACCGTGGCTATTCTCTCTTTTTATAGAAAAGGGAAGCCTCCACCTTTGAAGCCAAAAACCAAGCCAACTTCTTCTTCTCCAAGAACAAAATCGGTTCGGCCAGAGAGAGAGAAGAGATAACCCATGCAAAACCCAACATGCAATTACCTCTAGTCATTCCTTGGTCATCAACCTACATCAATCCGAGCGCTCCATCCTTGGCTTGCTCTCAAGATGAATTTCTGGCCCTTGATGCTTCATGATGATGATAGCTTCATCTGCTCCACTTTTGCTTCCTCCCTCATATAGCCACCCTAGCTACCTTCTGTGATGAGTGAACCCAAAAGCAGAGACAAGCCATCCCTCCAAGGATCTTCTCCTTGCTGGCCAAATCTCCTTCAACCATTTTTGGTATGGAAAATCCAAGATCTCATCACCATATCTTACCATAAGTGATAAGAATCTCAGCCACTATATTTTTTATGTTTTCTTGCCATCAGTTCGATGGTCTTGATGCAAGTAGCTCATTCTTTCTTTTGGTAGCTCAACTTAGCTTCCATAATTTCCTCTATGATATGACCGAAGAGAAGAAAGAGATGAGAGAGAAGATAGAGCTAGAAGAAAAGTAAGTAAATGAATCAAATTAATTGAAATGTGATTGCTTTTACTTCCCTTGTAGTTTAGCGTGCAACATTGATGTCCTCAATCAAATCAATGATACTTTCTCTCTCATAGTTCCCATGCATTTATTAACTTCACTTTAATTAAATTTGAATTCCATCACATGGTGAAGTGTAAGATCCGTTGAAGGCATAATAACAATAACAACATTTGCTTTCCTGGTTAATTATTTTCGGATCATGCATTGGGTGTATAGCAAAAATGATTAACTTGGGCTTGTAGCAATAATAGTACAATTTTGGCCCAAGTATTGTAACCATTAATTCAGCCATATGGTTCAAAGCATTTTTGTATCAATGCTAAATGTTAACTTTAATTTGGGCTTATGATAATGTTTGAATTTTGGCCCAAATAATCACAAATTGCTTCAGCCACATAGTATAGGAAACATTAATCAAGGCTGATTGGTTTTAAGCATATTGGGCTGGCAATAATTCTGCTTTTCTATTCGGCCCAATAAGAAAACCTGCATCACAAAATTATTAATTAATATATGTTAAATGAAAATTAATTTAATAATTTTTTAATTAATTATTTCAATAATATTTGTTCATCATCAAAAATAAATTTGAGTTTTTCAAACTCATCAAGGATAAATGCAAGTGACAAAATAGAAATGGGAATAGTTTATTAAGTTGTATGTAACGAATGACACCAAACTCATGCCAAGAAACCTCACTATATATGCTTAAAAGAGAATTCAACAGGTGCATGAATCCGCCACCATCCGATGAATTCCATATAGTAGAATCCTCAAATCTTTTATTTACAGAACCATGGTGATCATTATCTGACTTACGGTCAACATCATCCTACAAGATGCACAACACAAACAGAACAACATACATTAATCAAGAACACCATTCCATAAGAAAAGTTTAAAATATACGTCACTTCTAACTCATACCGGATGTGATTTCCTCTTCCTTTTTTGCAACAACTTCTTAATTGACTTGTCCAACTCTGCTCCAAGTCTCTTACTCTTCGGCCGTCCTTTGGTTTTGACTCTTGAGGGTCCCTGTATGTCATGTACAATAGCACTGCCTGTGCTTTGTGTGGGCATGGTATTCTGAATCACAACAACAGTAGTGGAACGCACGCTGGCACGGTAATCGGTCAGCTTGGACTTTGTATCCCAAAGGGCAGCTCGCAAGATGGCTTCTTCCTCATCACAAGTAAAAAACTCCTGAGCAACGTTATAGAACTCTAAACACAGATGCCTAAACAAGTTGTTGCTTTCATCACTCCAAGCCACGTCATGGCTACTCTTGATGTAAGTGTGCTTGCGGATAACATTCTTACTCCATCGAGGAAGAACATAGCAGCTCAGTACTGTGTCAACTCTGTAGTATGACCACACCGCAAGGGTATGGCAACACTGCAAGTGAGTTCTCAAGGCCGAGAGCTTTATGAGTGGGAATCGACCCATCTAAGCCAGACAAATTTGAACAAATTTGCTGCAGAATAGTTTGATGAGTGACTCTAACCTAGTCATCCCATTTTTCAGTCATGTATACTTTTGACCCTTCATCCGTGTACCCTAGAGCAGCGCTTATGGTTTGAGGATTGAGAGTCATGTAAACACGTTTTACATAGGAATGGATTGAGCCATCTATCAGGCGCATGTTCGCATAGAATTTCCGGACCAGCCCCGGGTAAACCATCTTCTTAATGTGGAGCAGGGGAGTCCACTCCTTGTGGAATTTGTAGAAGGCACAAGAATAGAACCGAGAGGGATCATAGTGTGAGTGAGGTTTATGGAATTTGTTCTTGAAATCCAGTGATTCCAAGTTTGCAGGTTCTCTGGTGTCATGTAACATGAAACTTTTCGTCTTCTGAGAGCTTTTTCCAGATGCATGTGGAGTGGACTTCTTTGGTGGTGATGGAGGGAGTGATGTATGAGATTTCTCTTCCTCTTTTTCAATGCTTGGTTGTTTGTTCTTTCCTGTTTTTATTCTCCCTGAAGTTTTCTGAGCAATGACTTTCCGGCGCATTGTCTCGGTTTGTTTGGATGGAGGTGTATGAGTAGAAGAAGACGTGGAGTGGAGGTGTATATGGGTGTGAGTTTAGGGTGACGAGAATGGTAGACTTTTTGGGAGAGTGGTTCGGCTACTTCTTCTTGGAGCCGTTTTCTTTTTCATGGTATGAAGAAGATAAATGTAGATGGAAGTTGAAGAGAAGGCCGAAGGGTGAGGTAAGTGGAGGGAGGTTAGAGAGGCAATAAATGTGGAGTGGAGAGAGAATTAAGGGAATTAAATGTCCATTAAGTGGCGGTTAATACCCAAGGGATTTCTCTTTTATTTGAAATAAACTGAAAAAAGGTGGTTTCCTAGAATCAAGGGATTAGATGGAGGGAAAGATTTGATTTGACATCATCCTCTTCCATTAAGATTTGATGAGACATCAAAGAGATTGTGATTTTCAAAAAAAATGAGGAACTATCAAAACGGTCATGGTGAGGTCAAAGAGATTTGGTGGGGCCATGAAAATTGAATTCTGCGCAGCCTCCCCCTTGATCACAGCCCTTCCATCACTCTTATTTTTATCTCGTCCATTCCTACGAGACAAAACTGAGCAAAATCAAAATTTCACAAATTATCAACAGAAACAAGATCAATCGTTCCCAAGCTTTTTCTTAATGAACAGAATCTGTCTTCACAGAGGGGTTTTGTAAAAATGTCAGCAAGTTGGTCTTCAGATTTTACAAATTGAATATCAATAGTACCTTTTTGCACATGTTCTCTAATAAAATGATATTTGATCTTAATATGCTTTGTTCTTGAGTGCAAAATAGGATTTTTTGAAATATTTATAGCATTCATGTTATCACAAAACAAGGGTATACTATTAATCTTTAATTTGTAATCCTCCAACTACGTTTTTAACCAAATTAATTGTGAGCAACATGCAGATGCAGAAATATATTCAGCTTCAGCTGTGGATAGGGCTATGGTTGCTTGTTTTTTGCTTGACCACATGTTAAGTGAGCTTCCAAGGAAGCAACACATGCCGGATGTACTTCGTCTATCCACTCTATCTCCCGCATAATCTGCATCACAAAATCCTACTCATTCTTGTCGAATTGAGCAAGCTCTTCTTGCATGGCTTTCACCCATGATGGATCTTCAAGGGTTTGTTTGACATTGTTGGGCTCCATTTGTAACAAGAGTGCAAAATTGCTTAGTTCGGATTGCCTTTTGGTTGAGGATCTTGTTGTCACACCTTGAGAGGGATCTCCAATGATAAAGTCATGAGGATAACCCCTCATAGACTTCCATTCTCTAGGCTTCCTTTGTGGTGTTGAGCTTTGATGAGCTTCTGTGGGTCTCACTGTTTCAGTTTCTCTTGCTGGCTCAGGAGACAAAATGGAAATGTCTCCTCCATTCTGACGAGACAAAATTGGACTGGCAGATTCTTCATTTTGGGCAGACTTGGGATTTTTTTTGCTTGTTCCAGCTTCTTCACAATCTGAATTATTATCTATCATAGTACTGGAAATTAAATTAGAATCACAAAAAGTGACATGTATGGATTCCTCTATAGTTGTATGATCTTTGAGGTAAATTCTATAGGCTTTGCTAGTAGTGGAGTATCCAACAAACATGCCCTCATATGATTTTGGATCAAATTTGCCAAGATTTTCTTTGTTATTAAGCACAAAACACTTGCATCCAAAAACATGGAAATACTTAAGATTTGGAGGGGTTCCTTTCCATAGCTCATAAGGAGTTTTCTTTAACCCTTTTCTAATAATGGTCCTATTCAAAATATAACATGTTGTATTTACAGCTTCAGCTCATAGAAACTTTGGAACCTCATTCTCACATAACATAGCCCTAGTCATCTCTTGAAGGCTTCGATTCCTTCTTTCAACAACCCCATTTTGTTGAGGTGTTCTAAGGCATGAAAAATTATGAGTAATTCCAAAGTCATCGCAGAAATTTTCAAAGTCTTGGTTTTCAAATTCTTTTCCATGATCACTTCTCAAATGGGCCACTTTTAAATCTTTTTCATTTTGAATTTTCTTGCAAAGGGTTGAGAAAGCATGAAAAGCATCATTTTTATGAGCAAGAAAAAGTACCCAACCAAATCTAGAGTAATCATCTACCACTACCAAACCATAGTATTTACCTCCTAGACTTTGAGTTCTTGTTGGACCAAAAAGATCAATGTGTAACATCTCTAATGGCCTTTTGGTTGAAATTCCATCTTTTGGTTTAAAAGAGGATTTAACTTGTTTGCCTAGTTGACAAGCATCACAAGTAAGATCCTTATCAAATTTGATTTTAGGAATTCCTCTAACTTGATTTTTCTTTACTAGCTTAGAAATTTGGTACATGCTAGCCTGACCCAACTTTCTATGCCATAGCCATTTTTCAGACTCAAGAGAAGTAAAACATGTTATATTTTGTTCTTTCAAGTCCTCAAGAGTTAATCCATACACATTGTTGCATCTTTTAGCTTCAAAAAGAATATCCCCAATTTTTTCACAAACAACCACACACACAAACTTTCTAAAAATAACTTCAAATTCTAAATCACACAATTGGCTTACACTAAGTAAATTATGTTTTAAACCATTTACAAGAAGAATATCATTTATACAAGATGAAAAGATTTTACCAACTTTTCCAACGGCCACTATCTTTCCTTTACCATCATCACCGAAAGTGACAAGTCCTCCATCATATTCATCAAGCTTTATAAAGAAGGTTGTCTTTCCGGTCATGTGCCTAGAACATCCACTGTCTATGTACCACATATTTTCCTTCCATTTGGATGCTAGGCATACTTACAAAATAAGCTCAAGCGACCTTAGGTATCCAAATTTTCTTGGATCCTTTCACGTTAAACCATCTCCTATGACCCAAGCCACTGTAATAAAAAAAACTTTATAAACTTTGTCACCAATCATCCTTTCACCAAAAAAGCATTGAATGGGAAAGTGTCCATTTCGATTGCATAGTCTACAAAACCTTGGAGTTGCTGATTTGTTAAAGTAGGTAGGATCTTGAAACCTTGTGTCATTAAAAGATGAAGCTCTATTTTCAAAAGAAGGTTTCTTATCAGATTTGTAAAACCCCAAACCAGTTTATCAAAGAGTGGTTTTTGACTAGCCAATATTTGATTTATATTTTCAGAACTTTGAGTAAATTTGGTTAAGTCATTTTCAAGATTTTTAATCTTTTTCAGCAGCTCTTCATTCTCCTTAAAATAATTTACATATGCAACAACAGAATGGTTACTTTCACAACTTCTAAGTTGGGCTTTTAACTGCTTATTTTCTTCAACAAGATCACAAGTAGTTTCGGCCTCCCTCAGCTTTTCCTTGAGAAAATCATTTTCAGTTTTAAGAATGATAATTTGTTGTTCAAGATCTTGGTTATCAAGAAGAAAACATCTTATTTTTCCAGAAAGATGGTCTATCATAAGATGAAGATCTTCAGTGTTAGGGTTGTGAAAGACTACCTGATCTATGTGATCTGCCATGAGACATGGTTGTGACTTGGTCTCGGATTCCTCATCATCATCATCTGAGTCATTTTCCAAATCTTCCCATGAAGCCATCAGTCCCTTCTTCTTTCCTCCTTCTTTAACTTGGGACAATCAGATTTGAAGTGCCCATTTCCTTGCAGTTGTAACAAGTTACTTTGCTAAGGTCTTTCTTCATTTTCCTTGAGCTGCTGCCTTTGCCTTTGAACTTTACCATTTTCCTGAATTTTTTGGCAAACAACACAAATTCATTTTCAGAGGAGTTATCACTGGATTCATCATCCAGGGGGTTAGTTACAGAAGAAAAATCAATTCCTTTGTTTTTTGAATCTTTTTTTAAATAAGTATTTTCAAAAGCAAGAAGGTTTCCTCTCAAATCATCACATGTCATGGAATCAAGGCTACTGCTCTCAGAAATAATTAAAGCTTTTGTTTCCCACTCTTTAGTGAGACATCTCAACACTCTTATCAAAAGCACATAATCAGAATGTGTTATTCCCATAGCATCCAAGCCAACAATGATGGTGTTGAACCGTTCGAACAGTTCATCAATAGATTCTCCTTCCTTCATTGCAAACATTTCATACTCTCTGTTTAACATGTCTATTCGAGTCTTCTTCACAATGGTGGTTCCTTCATGAGTGATTTGTAGTTTATCCTAGATTTCCTTTGCTATTGTACATCGTGATACCCGTCGGTATTCCTCAAAGCTGATAGCACAGTTGAGTAGATTTACAGCCTTGGCATTTAGTTCCACCTTCTTTCTATCTTCCTCGGTCCAGCTTGCTTCTGGTTTAAGAGTGACTACTCCTTCAGCACTTGTGTTAGTTGGAAATTGAGGACCCTCTAGGATGATCTTCCAGAATCTGTAGTCTACTGCTTGCACAAAGATCTTCATTCTCTCCTTCCAATAGGTATAGTTTTTCCTATTGAAAAGAGGTGGTCTGTTGCTTGACTGTCCTTCTGTAAGGTTGTAAGACACCAGATTTGAGCCACTGCTTTTAGCCATCTGGATCTTTTCTCCAAGCTGCAAAGCATGATCTCTTTGAGACCAAGCTTTGATACCAATTGATGGTTTTCAGTGGCTAAGAGAAGGGGGGAGAAGTTGAATCGTAGCCCCCTTTTTGCTTGGTTACACTTGCTGGTCTTTAAGGAGACTTTTTGATTTTTGTCTCGTCCCTAGCCACAAGACTTTTATTTTTATCTCGTCACTTGGCACGAGATATTTTTCAGTTTTAGCTCCTGTGCAGTAGAAACAGAAATGGAGTAGAAGAGAGAGAAAATTACACCCAGATATATCTTGGTTCAGCTGCTAAGTGCAGTGCAGCCTACATCCAGTCTCCATCACAACAATGATGGAATTTCACTATAATCTTCTTGATTACAGACTGTAAAGTGCTAACCCAACTTACAAGGAGATTCCCACAGAATCATGAAACACAACATAGATGAACAAAGGAACTCTAAGGACATCTATGGCTTTTTCTTTTAATTTTGCACTCTCTGCCTTTTTCTGCTCTATGGCTTTTTCATACAAATCTCACTGTTTGCCTTTTTCCATGAGACTCAAGACATGATAAAATTAAACAGAAAAATACAAAACAGAATACATTGAAGGAGAAGAAAATCTATTAGCTCAGGTAGCTCTGAAAACTCTGTGTCTTGCACTCTTATTCTTTCTCCTTACTCCAAACCGTGGCTGTTCTCTCTTTTTATAGAAGAGGGAAGCCTCCACCATTGAAGCCAAAAACCAAGCCAACTTCTTCTTCTCCAAGAACAAAACCGGTTCGGCCAGAGAAAGAGAAGAAATAACCCATGCAAAACCCAACATGTAATTACCTCTAGTCCGTCCTTGGTCATCAACCTACATCAATCCGAGCGCTCCATCCTTGGCTTGCTCTTCAAGATGAATTTCTGGCCCTTGATGCTTCATGATGATGATAGCTTCATCTGCTCCACTTTTGCTTCCTCCCTCACGTAGCCACCCTAGCTACCTTCTGTGATGAGTGAACCTAAAAGCAGAGACAAGCCATCCCTCCAAGGATCTTCTCCTTGCTGGCTAGTGCATGAAATCATGATCGTTCATTCCTTGGTAACGGCGCTAAAAACTTTATACGCACGTTCATAATCTTAGTTCTTGTCACAACTTCGCACAACTAACCAGCAAGTGCACTGGGTCGTCCAAGTAATAAACCTTACGTGAGTAAGGGTCGATCCCACGGAGATTGTCAGCTTGAAGCAAGCTATGGTCATCTTGCAAATCTCAGTCTGGCGGATTCAAATGGTTATATAGTTTTAATAATTAAAATATAATTAAAATATAAAATAGGATAGAAATACTTATGTAATTCATTGGTGAGAATTCAAATAAGCGTATGGAGATGCTTTTATTCCTTCTGAACCTCTGCTTTCCTACTGCTTTCATCCAATCACTCACCTTTCCATGGCAAGCTGTATGTTGGGCATCACCATTGTCAATGGCTACTTCCCGTCCTATCAGTGAAAATGGTCCAAAATGCGCTGTCACCGCACGGCTAATCATCTGTCGGTTCTCGATCATGCTGGAATAGGATTCAGTAATCTTTTTGCGTCTGTCACTACGCCCAGCACTCGCGAGTTTGAAGCTCGTCACAGCCATCCCTTCCTAGATCCTACTCGGAATACCACAAACAAGGTTTAGACTTTCCAGATCTCAAGAATGGCTGCCAATAATTCTAGCCTATACCATAAAGACTCTGATCGTAGATTAGGAGGCTAGAGATACGCATTCAAGCTTGTTTGCATGTAGAACAGAAGTATTTGTCAGGCACGCGTTCTTAAGTGAGAATGATGATGAGCGTCACATAATCATCACATTCATCATGTTCTTGTGTGTGAATGAATATCTTAGAGAAGAAATAGGCTTGAGTTGAATAGAAAAACAATAGTACTTTGCATTAATTCATGAGGAACAGCAGAGCTCCACACCTTAATCTATGGTGTATAGAAACTCTACCGTTGAAAATACATAAGTGAAAATAGGGTAGACATGGCCGAGTGGCCAGCCTTCCATGGAGGTATCAGAACGTAAAAGTTACATAATGTGTTCCAGAGATGTGAAATAAATCACTAAAAGTAGTTTTTATACTAAACTAGTAACTAGGGTTTACAGAAAGGAGTAAATGATGCAGAAATCCACTTCCGGGCCCACTTGGTGTGTGCTTGGGTTGAGCATTGAAGCTTTCACGTGTAGAGGTCTTCCTTGGAGTTAAACGCCAGTTTGTAACCTGTTTCTGGCGTTTAACTCCAGAATAGGGCAGAAAGCTGGTGTTGAATGCCAGTTTGCATCGTCCAAACTAGGACAAAGTATGGACTATTATATATTGCTGGAAAGCCCTTAATGTCTACTTTCCAACGAAAATGAGAGTGCATCATTTGGACTCTTGTAACTCCAGAAAATCCACTTTGAGTGCAGGGAGGTCAGAATCCAAGAGCATCTGCAGTCCTTCTTCAGCCTCTGAATCTGATTTTTGCTCAAGTCCCTCAATTTCAGCCAGAAAATACCTGAAATCACAGAAAAATACACAAACTCATAGTAAATTCCAGAAATGTGATTTTTATTTAAATACTAATAAAAATATACTAAAAACTAATCAAATCATACTAAAAACTATGTAAAAACAATGTCAAAAAGCGTATAAATTATCCGCTCATCACTGGCCGAATCTCCTTCAACCATTTTCGGTATGGAGAAGCCAAGATCTCATTACCATATCTTACCATAAGTGATAAGAATCTCAACCACTACATTTTTTATGTTTTCTTGCCATCAGTTCGATGGTCTTGATGCAAGTAGCTCCTTCTTTCTTTTGGTAGCTCAACTTAGCTTCCATAATTTCCTCTGTGATATGACCGAAGAGAAGAAAGAGATGAGAGAGAAGATAGATCTAGAAGAAAAGCAAGTAAATGAATCAAATAGGATAAAAAGAAGAGAATATACTATAAATCCCAAAGTATCAATGAAACTTAGCTCCAATTAGATGAGCGGGACTAGTAGCTTTTTGCCTCTGAAAAGTTTTGGCATCTCACTTAATCCATTGAAGTTCAGAATGATTGGCATCTATAGGAACTTAGAATTTAGATAGTGTTATTGATTCTCCTAGTTCAGTATGTAGATTCTTGAACACAACTACTTTATGAGTCTTGGCCGTGGCCCTAAGCACTTTATTTTCCGGTATTACCACTGGATACATAAATGCCACAGACACATAACTGGGTGAACCTTTTCAGATTGTGACTCAGCTTTGCTAGAGTCCCCAATTAGAGGTGTCCAGGGTTCTTAAGCACACTCTGTTTTTGCTTTGGACCTCGACTTTAACCGCTCAGTCTCAAGCTTTTCACTTGACACCTTCACGCCACAAGCACATGGTTAGGGACAGCTTGGTTTAGCCGCTTAGGCCAGGATTTTATTCCTTTGGGCCCTCCTATCCACTGATGCTCAAAGCCTTGGATCCTTTTTATTACCCTTGCCTTTTGGTTTAAAGGGTTACTGGCTTTTTGCTCTTGCCTTTTGGTTTAAAGAGCTCTTGGCTTTTTCTGCTTGCTTTTTTTTTTTCTTTCTTTTTTTTTTTTCGCCAATTTTCTTTTTCTTTTTTTTTTCGCAAGCTTTTGTATTCACTGCTTTTTCTTGCTTCAAGAATCAATTTTATGATTTTTTAGATTATCAAATAACATTTTTCCTTTTTCATCATTCTTCAAGAGCCAACAATTTTAACATTCATAAACAACAAATTCAAAAGATATATGCAGTGTTCAAGCATTCATTCAGAAAATAAAAAGTATTGTCACCACATCAAAATAATTAAACTAATTTCAAGGATGAATTCAAAATCATGTACTTCTTGTTCTTTTGTGATTAAAAGCATTTTTCATTTAAGAAAGGTGATGGATTCATAGGACATTCATAGCTTTAAGACATAGACACTTAGATACTAGTGATCATATAATAAAGACACAAACATAAATAAAGCATAAGGCTCAAAACTGAAAAACAGGAAAATAAGAACAAGGAGATTAAGGAACGGGTCCACCTTAGTGAAGGTGACGTCTTCCTCTTCTTGAAGAACCAATGGTGCTCTTGAGCTCCTCTATGTCTCTTCCTTGTCTTTGTTGCTCCTCTCTCATAGCTCTTTGATCTTCTCTAATCTCATGAAGAATGATGGAGTGCTCTTGGTGTTCCATCCTTAGTTGTCCCATGTTGGAACTTAATTCTCCTAGGGAGGTGTTGATTTGCTCCCAATAGTTTTGTGGAGGGAAGTGCATCCCTTGAGGCATCTCAGGGATTTCATGGTGAAGAATTTTTTCATGCTCTTGTTGAGGTTGTTGATCTCTTGTTTGCTCCATCCTTTTCTTAGTGATGGGCTTGTCCTCATCAATGAGGATATCTCCCTCTATGTCAATTCCAGCCAAATTACAGAGGTGGCAAATGAGGTGAGGGAAGGCTAACCTTGCCAAAATGGAGGACTTGTCAGCCACCTTGTAGAGTTCTTGAGGTATAATCTCATGAACTTTCACTTTCTCCCCAATCATGATACTATGGATCATGATGGCCCGGTTTACAGTAACTTCAGACCGGTTGCTAGTAGGAATAATTAAGCGTTGAATGAACTCTAACCATCCTCTAGCTACAGGCTTAAGGTCCGGTCTTCTCAATTGAAACAGCTTGCCTCTTGAGTCAACTTTCCATTGAGCTCCTTCCACACATATGTCCATGAGGACTTGGTCCAACCTTTGATCAAAGTTGACCCTTCTAGTGTAGGGGCATGCGTTTTCTTGCATCATTGGCAAGTTGAACGTCAACCTTACATTTTTCGGACTGAAATCTAAGTATTTCCCCCAAACCATGGTAAGCCAATTCTTTGGATTCAGGTTCCTACTTTGATCATGGTTCCTAGTGATCCATGCGTTTGCATAGAACTCTTGAACCATTAAGATCCCGACTTGTTGAATAGGATTAGAGAGAACTTCCCATCCTCTTCTTCTAATCTCTTGTCAGATCTCAGGATATTCGCTCTTTTTGAGCTTAAAAGGGACCTCAGAGATCACCTTTTTCTTGGCCACAACTTCATCGAAGTGGTCTTGATGGACTTTTGAGATGAATCTCTCCATCTCCCATGACTCAAAGGTGGAAGCAATTGCCTTCCCTTTCCTCTTTCTTGAGGTTTCTCTGGCCTTAGGTGCCATTGATAGTTATGGAAAAACAAAAAGCAATGCTTTTACCACACCAAACTTAAAAGGTTTGCTCGTCCTCGAGCAAAAGAAGAAAGAAAGTAGTAGAAGAAGAAGAAAATAGAGGAGATGTAGGGAGAAGGTGTATTCGGCCAAAGGGGAGAAGTGGTGGTTGTAATGTGTGAAAATGGAGTAGTGTTGAGGGGTTTATATAGGGGTTGGGGAAGGGTAGGTTTCGGCCATTAGGGTTGGGTTTGGGAGGGAAAAGAATTTGAATTTTGGAGGCAGGTGGGGTTTATAGGGAAGAGTGGATGGATGTGAGTGGTTAAGGGTATATAGGGAAGAGGTATGGAGGTGATTGGTGAAGGGTATTTGGAGAAGAGAGTTATGAAAAGGTGTGAAGAGGAGAGAAGAAAAGGTGGGATAGGTGGGGATCCTGTGGGGTTGGTGCACAAATTGTGAATCACACTTTTCACAACTCGTACCACTGACCAGCAAGTGCACTGGGTCGTCCAAGTAATACCTCACGTGAGTAAGGGTCGAATCCCACGGAGATTGTTGGTTTGAAGCAATCTATGGTTATCTTGTAAATCTTAGTCAGGAAGTCAATTATGTTTATCAGTTGAATTGCAAATAAACAATAAAGCATGGATTAAAGGTTACTTGTTATGCAGTAATGGAGAATATGTTGGAGTTTTGGAGATGCTTGGTCTTCTGAATCTCTGCTTTCCTCTGTCTTCTTGTTCACGTTGAGAAGCAATAATATCTCAGAGTTTTTTGAGTGGAGCTCAGACTCTAATTAGATGAGCGGGACTAGTAGCTTTCTGCTTCTGAACAGTTTTGGCATCTCACTTTATCCATTGAAGCTCAGAGTGATTGGCATCTATAGGAACTTACAATTCAGATAGTGTTATTGGTCCTCCTATTTCAGTGTGATGATTCTTGAACACAGCTATTTTATGAGTCTTGGCCGTGGCCCTAAGCACTTTGTTTTCCAGTATTACCACCGGATACATAAATGCCACAGACACATAATTAGGTGAACCTTTTAGATTGTGACTCAGCTTTGCTAAAGTCCCCAATTAGAGGTGTCCAGAGTTCTTAAGTACACTCTTCTTTTTGCTTTGGACCTTGACTTTAACCGCTCAGTCTCAAGTTTTCACTTGACACCTTCACGCCACAAGCACATGGTTAGGGACAACTTGGTTTAGCCGCTTAGACCAGGATTTTATTCCTTTAGGCCCTCCTATCCACTGATGCTCAAAGCCTTGGGATCCTTTTTATTTGCCCTCGCCTTTTGGTTTTAAGAGCTTTTGGCTTTTTCTGCTTGCTTTTTTTTTTTTTTTTTTGCAAGCTTTATTCTTTGCTGCTTTTTCTTGTTTCAAGAATTATTTTTATGATTTTTCAGATTATCAATAACATGTCTCATGTTCATCATTCTCTCAAGAGCCAACATATTTAACAGTCTTAAACAACAAATTCAAAAGACACATGCACTGTTCAAGCATTCATTCAGAAGATAGAAAGCATTGCCACCACATGTTACTAATTAGAATTTTTCTTATTAAAACTCGAAATTTTAGTGCTTCTTATTCAAAAGATTTACTATCTTATTCATGTTTAATGATGATGAGAAAAATAAACTATAGCTTAACTGGAGATAAAATCAAATAGATACTAATTACTATTATATGACTTCTAAGATAAACTTTCATAAGGACACTGTCACAGAGTTAAGGCAGAAATTGGAAATTAACAACCTTTATTCTGGGGGCACGGGGGTTCCTCTGATCCTTGGGGTGTTTGGTCCTACAAGAGAAGACTTTTGGCGCTTCAGTTCCCTTAAGTCACGCCCCTGCTCCTCTTGTTCTTTAAACATATAGGTCAGCATTTGACTGCGTTCCTTCTGTTCTTTTATTATTTGCTCCATAGCTTCCTGTATCTTGGTGATGGACGTCTCAAGATATTCCCAGTATTCAGCTTGAGGTATCTCTGGGAGGAATTCCTGTGCTCTCTTCTTGATGGGATCCTCCTGTGCTTGTTGTCTCTCCATTGATGCTTTGGTGATTGACTTTTCAATTAGGATATATTCATTTATTCCCATCTTTACTCCAGCGTCCTTGCAGAGCAGAGAAATCACGCTTGGATAAGCCAACCTGGCCTCTTTTGAATTTTTATTAGCAATCTTGTAGAGTTCAGTGGAAATCAGCTGATGAACCTCCACTTCCTTCCCCGTCATGATGCAATGAAACATCACTGCTCTTTTAACTGTGACTTCAGAACGGTTGCTAGTGGGCAACAGAGAACGCCCAATGAAGTCCAGCCATCCTCTGGCAGCTGGCTTGAGATCCTCTCTCTTGAGTTGATTTGGGACACCCTTTGTGTTGGTGGTCCACCTGGCTCCAGGGATACA
>NC_029788.2:40298301-40299269 GCF_000816755.2 Arachis ipaensis | reverse complement strand
TATAAAATTTTAAATTAGAATGGAAAAACGTGTGGAAAAATGAATTTAGCTCCTCCCTGCCTTCCTGGCGTTTGAACGCCCAAACACTGCTTGTTTTGGGCGTTCAGCGCCCAAATGCTGATCTCCTGGGCGTTCAGCGCCCAGTTGCTGCCATTACTGGCGTTCAACGCCCAGTGGGTGGCCATTTCTGGCGTTGAACGCCCAGATTGCTACCATTACTGGCGTTCAGCGCCCAGTGGATGCCCATTTGGGCGCTGAACGCCCAAAATGCCCCTTTACTGGCGTTTTCTTGCCATTGAGCTCTTTTACTCTGTTTTGTGTGCTGAGGTCTTCTGTAAATGATTATTTACCTTGTTGTCAATGAACTCTATATAAACAAATAAAAATAAAAATAGAAATAAGGCAAAATGCTTAGAGGATTGTTGCCTCATGGCTGGGTTGCCTCCCAGCAAGCGCTTCTTTATTGTCTTTAGTTGGACCTTGCTGAGCTTTTAATCTAGCTTCAGCCTTGAGCATTCTTGCTCGATGTTGCCTTCAAGATAATGCTTGATTCTCTGTCCATTGACAATGAACTTCTTATCAGAATCAATATCTTGAAGCTCCACATAACCATATGGTGACACACTTGTAATCACGTATGGTCCCCTCCACCGGGATTTCAGTTTCCCAGGGAATAGCCTGAGTCTAGAGTTAAACAACATGACCTTTTGTCCTGGTTCAAAGATTCTAGATGACAGCTTTCTGTCATGCCATTTTTTTGATTTTTCTTTATAAAGCTTGGCATTTTCGAACGCTGTGAATCTGAATTCCTCTAGCTCATTTAGCTGGAGCAATCGTTTTTCTCCTGCTAATTTGGCATCAAAATTTAGGAATCTGGTTGCCCAGTAGGCCTTATGTTCCAGTTCCACGGGCAGGTGGCATGCCTTACCATACACGAGTTGGTATAGAGAGGTCCCTATAGGGGTCTT
>NC_029788.2:40297388-40298183 GCF_000816755.2 Arachis ipaensis | reverse complement strand
AGAGAAAATAGAGAGTATGCATCTCTGGAAGGTTGCAGGTGCATTGCATAGCCCAAAGGGCATCCTTCTATAAGCAAACACTCCAGATGGACATGTGAATGCTGTTTTCTCTTGATCCTGGGGATCCACTGCAATCTGGTTATAGCCTGAATAGCCATCCAAAAAGCAGTAATAATCATGACCTGCTATTCTCTCTAGCATCTGGTCTATGAATGGTAAAGGAAAATGATCCTTTCTGGTGGCTGTATTGAGCCTTCTGTAGTCAATACACATGCGCCACCCTGTAACCGTCCTTGTAGGAACCAGTTCATTTTTTTCATTATGAATCACTGTCATGCCTCCCTTTTTTGGGACGACTTGAACAGGGCTCACCCAGGGGCTATCAGAAATGGGATAAATAATCCCAGCCTCTAGTAACTTGGTGACCTCTTTCTGCACCACTTCCGCCCTCGCCTTTTGGTTTTAAGAGCTTTTGGCTTTTTCTGCTTGCTTTTTTTTTTTTTTCTGCAAGCTTTGTTCTTTGCTGCTTTTTCTTGCTTCAAGAATCATTTTTATGATTTTCAGATTATCAATAACATGTCTCATGTTCATCATTCTTTCAAGAGCCAACATATTTAATAGTCTTAAACAACAAATTCAAAAGACATATGCACTGTTCAAGCATTCTTTCAGAAGACGGAAAGTATTGCCACCACATTTAACCAATTAGAATTTCTTTTATTAAACTCGAAATTTTATTGCTTCTTATTCAAAAGATCTACTATTTTATTCATGTTTAATGATGATGAGAAAAAT
>NC_029788.2:40281519-40297339 GCF_000816755.2 Arachis ipaensis | reverse complement strand
GGTAGGATCCGCTCATCAGGGGTCCACAGATCCAGTGGGGTCAAGGACTTAGCATCCCTGCTCCAATTAGGCATGCAAAACGCCCTTAGAGTGCATGTCTGGCGTTAAATGCCAGCTTGCTGCTTGTTTCTGGCGTTTAACGCCATTTCCATGCTCTGTTCTGGCGTTAAACGCCAGTCTGGTGCTTGTTTCTGGCGTTTAACGCCAGCTTGATGCTTCTTTCTGGCGTTAAACGCCAGTTTGATGCTTCTTACTGGCGTTTAAACGCCAGTAAGTTCTTCCTCCAGGGTGAGCTGTTTTTAATGCTGTTTTTCATTCTATTTTTGATTATTCAGTAGTTTTTGTGACTTCACATGATCATCAACCTAAAGAAAACATAAAATAGAAATGGAAAATAATTAAATATAGTTAAATAACATTGGGTTGCCTCCCAACAAGTGCTTCTTTAACGTCAATAGCTTGACAGTGAGCTCTCATGGAGCCTCATAGATATTCAGAGCATTGTTGGGACCTCCCAACACCAAACTTAGAGTTTGACTGTGGGGGCTTTGGTTGACTCTGCAGTGAGAGAAGCTTTTCATGCTTCCTCTCCATGGTTACAGAAGGAGAACCTTGAGTTTTAAATACAAGGTAGTCCTCATTCAGTTGAAGGACCAACTCTCCTCTGTCCACATCAATCACAGCTCTTGCTGTGGCTAGGAAGGGTCTTCCAAGGATCATGGATTCATCCTCATCCTTCCCAGTGTCTAGGATTATGAAATCAGCAGGGATGTAAAGGCCTTCAACCTTTACTAGCACGTCCTCTACTAGTCCATAAGCCTGTTTTCTTGAGTTGTCTGCCATCTCTAATGAGATTCTGGCAGCTTGCACCTCAAAGATCCCAAGTTTCTCCATTACAGAGATTGGCATAAGGTTAATGCTTGACCCCAGGTCACACAGAGCCTTCTCAAAGGTTATGGTGCCTATGGTACAGGGTATTAAGAATTTACCAGGATCCTGTTTCTTTTGAGGTAATTTCTGCCTATCCAATGCATTCAGTTTATTGGTGAGCAAGGGAGGTTCATCTTCCCAAGTCTCATTACCAAATAATTTGGCATTCAGCTTCATGATTGCACCAAGGTACTTAGCAACGTGCTCTTCAGTAATGTCTTCATCCTCTTCAGAGGAAGAATACTCATCAAAGCTTATGAAGGGCAGAAGCAGGTTGAATGGAATCTCTATGGTCTCTAGTTGAGCCTCAGATTCCTTTGGTTCCTCAAAGGGAAACTCCTTATTGGTCAGTGAACGTCCCAGGAGGTCTTCCTCACTAGGATTCACGTCCTTCTCCTCCTCTCTGGGTTCAGTCACACCAAGTAAGGTTATGGCCTTGCACTCTCTTTTTGGATTCTCTTCTGTATTGCTTGGGAGAGTACTAGGAGGAGTTTCAGTGACTCTTTTACTCAACTGGTCCACTTGTGCCTCCAAATTTCTAATGGAGGACCTTGTTTTATTCATGAAACTTAGAGTGGCCTTAGATAGATCAGAGACTATATTTGCTAAGCTAGATGGACTCTACTCAGAATTCTCTGTCTGTTGCTGAGTGGATGATGGAAAAGGCTTGCTATTGCTAAACCTGTTTCTTCCACCATTATTAAAGCCTGATTGAGGCTTTTGTTGATCCTTCCATGAGAAATTTGGATGATTTCTCCATGAGGGATTATAGGTGTTTCCATAGAGTTCTTCCATGTAATTCACCTCTGCTATTGCAGGGTTCTCAGGATTATAAGCTTCTTCTTCAGAAGATGCCTCTTTAGTACTGTTGGATGCAGCTTACAATCCATTCAGACTCTGAGAAATCATATTGACTTGCTGAGTCAATATTTTATTCTGAGCCAATATGGCATTCAGAGCATCAATTTCAAGAACTCCCTTCCTCTGAGGCGTCCCATTACTCACATGATTCCTTTCAGAAGTGTACATGAAATGGTTATTTGCAACCATGTCAATGAGTTCCTGAGCTTCTGCAGGCATTTTCTTTAGGTGAATGGATCCACCTGCAGAATGGTCCAATGGCATCTTTGATAATTCAGACAGACCGTCATAGAATCTATCCAGGATGGTCCATTCTGAAAGCATGTCAGAAGGACACTTTTTGGTCAGTTGCTTGTATCTCTCCCAAGCTTCATAGAGGGATTCACCTTCTTTCTGTTTGAAGGTTTGAACATCTACTCTAAGCTTGCTAAGCTTTTGAGGAGGAAAGAACTTGGCCAAGAAAGCCGTGACCAGTTTATCCCAAGAGTTCAGGCTATCTTTAGGTTGAGAGTCCAACCATATTCTAGCTCTGTCTCTTACAGCAAACAGGAAAAGCATAAGCCTGTAGACCTCGGGATCAACCCCATTGGTCTTAACAGTATCACAGATTTGCAAGAATTCAGTTAAGAACTGAAAAGGATCTTCTGATGGAAGTCCATAAAACTTGCAATTCTGTTGCATCAGAGAAACTAATTGAGGCTTTAGCTCAAAATTGTTTGCTCCAATGGCAGGGATTGAGATGTTTCTTCCATGTAAGTTGGAATTTGGTGCAGTAAAGTCACCAAGCATCTTCCTTGCATTGTTGTTGGGTTCGGCCATGTCTCCTTCTTTTTCGAAAATTTCTGTCTGATTTTCTCCAGAGAGTTGTGCTTTAGCTTCCCTTAGCTTCCTCTTCAGAGTCCTTTCAGGTTCAGGATCAGCTTCAACAAGAATGTTCTTATCCTTGTTCCTGCTCATATGAAAAAGAAGAGAATAGAAAAGAAAATATGGAATCCTCTATGTCACAGTATAGAGATTCCTTATATGAGTATAAGAAGAGAAGGATAGAAGAAAGAAAAGATAAGAATTCGAACACAGAGGAGAATAGTTGGTTCGAATTTTTGAGTAGAAGAGAAGTGTTAGTAAATAAATAAATAAATAGAAGGAAATGAGAGAGGGAAGAATTCGAAAAGTAAATAAAATAAAATAAAAATATTTTTGTTTTTAATTTAAAATTTGAAGTTAAAATTCGAAAGTTAAAAGAGAAACAAAATAAAATTAAAATTTAAAATAATTAGTTAATTAAAAAGAATTTTGAAAAAGGGGTTAGTAGTTTTGAAAATTAAAGAGGGAAAAGTAGTTAGGTGGTTTTGAAAAAGATAAGAATCAAAATAAAAAGTTAAGTAGTTAATTGAAAAAGATTTGAAAATCAATTTTGAAAAGATAAGAGGTTAGAAAAGATTTCGAAATTGATTTTGAAAAATATGTGATTGACATTGAAAAAGATATGATTGAAAATAATTTTGAAAAAGATTTGAATTTAAAAAGATTTAATTTTGAAAATTGAAGTTGATTACTTGACTAACAAGACACAAAAAGATATGATTTTAAAATTTAAAGATTAAACCTTTCTTACTAGGCAAGTAACAAACTAAAAAAATTTTTTTGAATCAATCACATTAATTGTTAGCATTAATTTCGAAAATATGAAATAGAAATAAGAAAAAGATTTTGAAAATAAATTTTGAAAATTTCGAAATTATGAGAAAAAAATGAAACAGATTTGATTTTTGAAAAAGATAGAATTTTTAAATTGAAAATTTGATTTGACTCATAAGAAATAATTAAATTTAAAAAATTTTCGACTAAATCAAACCAAATTTTCGAAAATTTATGAGAGAATAAAGGAAAAATATATTTTTTTTATTTTTGAATTTTTAATGAAGAAAGAGAAAAATAACCAAAAGACTCAAAACATGAAAATTATGAATCAAAACACATGATGCATGCAAGAACACTTTGAATGTCAAGATGAACACCAAGAACACTTTGAATGTCAAGATGAACACCAAAAACTTATTTTTGAAAATTTTTAAGAAAAGGAAAACATGCAAGACACCAAACTTAGAAATTTTCAAACTTTTGATACTAACAAATTGAAAATGCATATGAAAAACAAGAAAAGACACCAAACAAGAAAAGACACCAAACAAAAAAAATTTAAAGATCAAACAAAGAAATTCATCAAGAACAACTTGAAGATCATGAAGAACATCATGCATGAGTTTTCGAAAATTTTAAGAAAAATTAAAAATATGCAATTGACACCAAACTTAAAATTGACACAAGACTCAAACAAGAAACATCAAATTTTTTGTTTTTATGGTTTTATTAATTTTTTTTGGATTTTTTCGAAAATTAATTGGAAAAGAAAAATAAGGATTTCAAAATTTTTATTGATAATTCCAGGAATCATGCAATGTTAGTCTAAAGCTCCGGTCCAGGAATTAGACATGGCTTACTAGCCAGCCAAGCTTTCAGTGAAAGCTCCAGTCCAAAATACTAGACATGGCCAATGGCCAGCCAAGCTTTAGCAGATCATTACATACAAAAGCTAAATTGCTAAGAAAGACAAAGAAGCTCTTCTCTAATGATAGTTGAAACCTCAGTCCAAAGGATTAGACATGGCTTTACAGCCAGCCAGACTTCAACAGATCATCATGAAACTCTAGAATTCATTCTTAAAAATTCTGAAGAACATAGAATAATTAAATTTTTTTTGAAATTTTTTCGAAAATAAAAATAATAAAAACAAAAGCTTAAAATTAAAATAAAATTACCTAATCTGAGCAACAAGATGAACCGTCAGTTGTCCAAACTCGAACAATCCCCGGCAATGGAGCCAAACACTTGGTGCACGAAATCGTGATCGTTCATTCCTTGGTAACGGCGCCAAAAACTTTATACGCACGTTCATAATCTTAGTTCTTTGTCACAACTTCACACAACTAACCAGCAAGTGCACTGGGTCGTCCAAGTAATAAACCTTACGTGAGTAAGGGTCGATCCCACGGAGATTGTCGGCTTGAAGCAAGTTATGGTCATCTTGCAAATCTCAGTCCGGCGGATTCAAATGGTTATAGAGTTTTAATAATTAAAATATAATTAAAATATAAAATAGGATAGAAATACTTATGTAATTCATTGGTGAGAATTTCAGATAAGCGTATGGAGATGCTTTTATTCCTTCTGAACCTCTGCTTTCCTACTGCTTTCATTCAATCACTCATACTCCTTTCCATGGCAAGCTGTATGTTGGGCATCACCGTTGTCAATGGCTACTTCCCGTTCTCTCAGTGAAAATGGTCCAAAATGCGCTTTCACCACACGGCTAATCATCTGTCGGTTCTCGATCATGCTGGAATAGGATTCAGTAATCCTTTTGCGTCTGTCACTACGCCCAGCACTCACGAGTTTGAAGCTCGTCACAGCCATCCCTTCCCAGATCCTACTCAGAATACCACAGACAAGGTTTAGACTTTCCGGATCCCAAGAATGGCCGCCAATAATTCTAGCCTATACCACGACGACTCTGATCGTAGATCAGGAGGCTAAGAGATATGCATTCAAGCTTGTTTGCATGTAGAACGGAAGTGTTTGTCAGGCACGCGTTCTTAAGTGAGAATGATGATGAGCGTCACATAATCATCACATTCATCATGTTCTTGTGTGTGAATGAATATCTTAGAGAAGAAATAGGCTTGATTTGAATAGAAAAACAATTGTACTTTGCATTAATTCATGAGGAACAGCAGAGCTCCGCACCTTAATCTATGGTGTGTAGAAACTCTACCGTTGAAAATACATAAGTGAAAATAGGGTAGACATGGCCGAGTGGCCAGCCTCCCATGGAGATCTCGGAACGTAAAAGTTATATAATGTGTTCCAGAGATGTGAAATAAATCACTAAAAGTAGTTTTTATACTAAACTAGTAACTAGGGTTTACAGAAAGGAGTAAATGATGCAGAAATCCACTTCCCGGCCCACTTGGTGTGTGCTTGGATTGAGCATTGAAGCTTTCATGTTTAGAGGTCTTCCTTGGAGTTAAACGCTAGTTTGTAACCTGTTTCTGGCGTTTAACTCTGCTTTGCAACCTGTTTCTGGCGTTTAACTCCAGAATAGGGTAGAAAGCTGGCGTTGAACGCCAGTTTGCGTCGTCTAAACTTGGGCAAAGTACGGACTATTATATATTGCTGGAAAGCGCTGAATGTCTACTTTCCAACGAAAATGAGAGCGCACCATTTGGACTTCTGTAGCTCCAGAAAATCCACTTTGAGTGCAGGGAGGTCAGAATCCAACAGCATCTGCAGTCCTTCTTCAGCCTCTGAATCTGATTTTTGCTCAAGCCCCTCAATTTCAGCCAGAAAATACCTGAAATCATAGAAAAACACACAAACTCATAGTAAAATCCAGAAATGTGATTTTTATTTAAAAACTAATAAAGATATACTAAAAACTAATCAAATCATACTAAAAACTATGTAAAAACAATGCCAAAAAGCGTATAAATTATCTGCTCATCACTGACCGAATCTCCTTCAACCATTTTTGGTATGGAGAAGCCAAGATCTCATTACTATATCTTACCATAAGTGATAAGAATCTCAGCCACTACATTTTTTATGTTTTCTTGCCACCAATTCGATGGTCTTGATGCAAGTAGCTCCTTCTTTCTTTTGGTATCTCAATTTAGCTTCCATAATTTCCTCTGTGATATGACCAAAGAGAAGAAAGAGATGAGAGAAAAGATAGATCTAGAAGAAAAGCAAGTAAATGAATCAAATTAATTGAAATGGGATTGCTTTTACTTCCCTTGCAGTTTAGCGTTCAGCATTGATGTCCTCAATCAAATCAATGATACTTTCTCTCTCATAGTTTCCATGCATTTATTAACTTCATTTTAATGAAATTTAAATTCCATCACATGGTGAAGTGTGAGATCCGTTGAAGGCATAATAACAATAACAACATTTGCTTTCCTGGTTAATTGTTTTCGGATCATGCATTGGGTGTATAGCAAAAATGATTAACTTGGGCTTGTAGCAATAATAGTTCAATTTTGGCCCAAGTATTGTAACCATTAATTCAGCCATATGGTTCAAAGCATTTTTGTATCAATGCTGAATGTTAACTTTAATTTGGGCTTATGATAATGTTTGAATTTTGGCCCAAATAATCACAAATTGCTTCAGCCACATAGTATAGGAAACATTAATCAAGGCTGATTGGTTTTAAACATATTGGGCTGGCAATAATTCTGCTTTTCTATTCGGCCCAATAAGAAAACCTGCATCATAAAATTATTAATTAACATATGTTAAATGAAAATCAATTTAATAATTTTGTAATTAATTATTTCAATAATGTTTGTTCATCATCAAAAATAAATTTGAGTTTTCCAAACTCATCAAGGATAAATGCAAGTGACAAAATAGAAATGGGAATAGTTTATTAAGTTGTATGTAACGAATGACACCAAACTCACGCCAAGAAACCTCACTATATATGCCTAAAAGAGAATTCAACAGGTGCATGCATCCGCCACCATCCGATGAATTCCATATAGTAGAATCCTCAAATCTTTTATTTACAGAACCATGGTGATCATTATCTGACTTAAGGTCAACATCATCCTACAAGATGCACAACACAAACAGAACAGCATAAATTAATCAAGAACACCATTCCATAAGAAAAATTTTAAAATATACGTCACTTCTAACACATACCTGATGTGATTTCCTCTTCCTTTTTTGCAACAACTTCTTAATTGACTTGTCCAACTCTGCTCCAAGTCTCTTACTCTTCGGCCGTCCTTTTGTTTTGACTCTTGAGGGTCCCTGTATGTCATGTACAATAGCACTGCCTGTGCTTTGTGTGGGCATGGTATTCTGAATCGCAACAACAGTAGTGGAACGCACGCTGGCACGGTAATCAGTCAGCTTGGACTTTGCATCCCAAAGGGCAGCTCGCAAGATGGCTTCTTCCTCATCACAAGCAACAAACTCCTGAGCAATGTTATAGAACTCTAAACACAAATGCATGAACAAGTTGTTGATTTCATCACTCCAAGCCACGTCATGGCTACTCTTGAAGTAAGTGTGCTTGCGGATAATATTCTTACTCCATCGAGGAAGAACATAGCAGCTCAGTACTGTGTCAACTCTGTAGTATGACCACACCGCAAGGGTGTGGCAACACAATATACCAGCGGATTCAAACTTGTTGCACTCGCACTGACCCTTTCGACTCAAAGGGTCAAACTCGACTATGAAAGTATGGTAGACAGGCTTCCCCTAGAATACCTTCTGCTCGTCCACTTTAATAGAAATTGTATCTCCCTTTTGTTCAATTGATCGAACCACGCAGTCGATTTTTTTTCTTACCTCTAGCTAAAAGGTCCTGAACATATTACTGGTGTATTCCTACTGAAACTGTCTCTCAATGCTCGTGCTCCCTATACATGGGATGACTCCTTTTGAGTCCGCAGCATCATCTTCCAGCTCCTTTTGCTCCTTGTTTCCAAGCACATTGTCGTATTCATGGATGAACTGAACCAACCCACTCTTGCAATGCAAGTATCCACCATAAAATGCGTGCATACTTTTCACTACTCTGTGTACTCCTCATCCCTGCCCAAAATTCACTCTTGAAGAATTTTGGAACCCACTTCTGTCGATTCGCATAAAGGTCTGCCCAAAAAAAATGCGTAAGAGTGCCGCTTATAAACAACATGATGACAACCTCCAAAGCAATGATAAAATAAATTAGAAAAAATATCCAGACACACTACGAGAAAAAACATCTGTTTATGTATTGAAAAGAACATCCACTGACTATAGGAGTAGAAAACTCAGCTACATTTCTTAGCAAAAACATAAGAACGGAATCAAGTCAGCAAAAATCACATGAAGTGAATAAATAGGCAACTAGAAACCAACTTACGGGATTTAATTTAATAACCACATACTTGATAACCATCTGTTCTGGCCTAACTTAAATTGTTTGATGAAAACAGCCCAATCAACCTCAAATGATTCAGTCAAAGGAGAATTTCACACAATGTGATTCATCATTGCATTCAACTCTCCGTACCTAGCGTAGCCACTGAGCTTGAATTGTGTTTTCTTCATTATGTGCCAGATGCACCATCGGTAGACAGCATCAGGTAGGACCTTCCTAATAGCACCAGCCATCGCCTTGCACTGGTTAGTAATAATCCCCCTTGGCGCAGTCCCAACGCATCTCACCCACTGCGTGAACACCCATTCAAAACTAGGGATCTCCTCGCTCCCAAGTAAAGTACAGCCAAGAAGAATAGACTTCCCACGGTGGTTTACACCGACAAATGATGCAAACGGCAGACCATGCCTGTGAAAAGAGCAAAAATAACTGTGAGGCAACAAGACAAATTTAACAAATAACTGCTCTTGCAATTCACCAATAAGTATATAGACCTGTTTCTTCTGTAAGTGGTGTCATACGACACCACATCTCCGTAATATTCATACGAAACCCTACACCTTGCATTTACCCATAGTGCGCTCCTAAATTTATTAGCATCGTCAACATCTATGGCATAAAAGAAGTTGGGATTGATCTCATTCATTCGAATGAAATAATTCATCATCCCCTGGAAGTCCTCATTGTCATCGGAGCATCGGAGATTGCGTGTGATATAATTTTTGACATCCTTTTCTGAAAAATCCAGATTTGAGGATCCACCAACCTCATTTGCAGTGCTAGATACGTCTTGTTGGGTCTTATTTCAGCCTCGTCGTTATCCGTAATGACGCACTTAGCATGAATTGTCAACTCCCGGTACTCATGATAGTGGACAGCTTTCTTAGCCGAACAGGGGTGAGAATGTCTTAATTCTAATCTAGACACAACCCAACTTTCCTTCTCCTTGTCCAGCACAACATACATCCTTGTTCTGCATCTCGTAGCTGTAATTCTGTTTGCTCGAGTTGCTACGTTCACCCTAGACTCTCGATAACCTTCTCGCGTGCAGTAAATAGATTGATTAACCGGTATCTTTGATTCCTTCCACGTCTTGTCGAAATTCGTGTTCCTGATTTTAGTAACGAACCCAACTTTCTTTGCATAGTTTGCATAAAATTGCTGTGCGAGAGGCAACGAACCAAAACTCATTCCTATGACTGAAATTTCCTCTTCACCGATGGCACTATGATCCGGCAACTGTAACGTCAATATACAAAATTAGATACGAATTAAAAATAACCCTAATACAGTACGTATTTAATACCAATTCTTAGCAAACTTTAATAATATCTCAAATAAATATTTAATTGTACCTGAATTTTCCAATAAAATGAGCTTTTTGAATTTTAAAAAACATCTGTATTAATTATACAAATTTGTCTCACTATAAATACTAACCAAAACTTTAGCCCAACCCAATATATTAAATGTTGGATTGGTTTGAATTTATATGGTTAACGAGTTGATCACATAAGGAACCAATATATTTGATAGGTTCACAAATCACAAAACACCTTTATATAGTGACCTGCGAAGATTTTCAGTAAAATCCTATGATTATAAATATAGAAATGATATTTGAACTTTAGGGAAGTGTACAATCATTACTCTATTTTTATTTTTCTTTTATATCATTAAATGATCTGATACCACTTCAGGATTCATATAGCACTCACTAATATAGTTATACTATATTGAAAGCATATATCGAATTGATGTAACCTACCCTAAGAAAGTAGATGAAAAGTAAAATCAAAACATATTCTCATCAAAACCTTGCAAAGGCATAAATACTACCAAAAAGAGCACATATTCTTTCTTACTCAATAATACAAAATTAACACAGTGAAAGACCTAATGTGACTTAAAAAACATCTAATTAGCATGAATTCGAAACATTCACATAGCACATTCAAACCTCGTGTCCGTAGTCCAACTCATCCTTTCTAGTCATAACGACATCGGTTATTTCGTCGACCTTCAATTAAAGACACCGGAAAAAACCATTATCAAGTTAAGATCCTTCCTTACTATATAATGAATGAGTCCAATAAAAACCATAAAAAAATATTGCAAAACAAATTTGGGATTCAATCAGACTTTAATGATGGCAATTCTTATGATTCGAACATGTTGGGTAAATATTTAGTAGCAATTTTAAGCATACTTTGCTCAACTAAATATATCACTGTGACAGAATTTTTCAAATGAATATGCTTTTTGAACTGAAAAAACATCTAATTAGCATGAATAATAAACATTCAAATAACACATTGTTATAAAATTTCTTACAACGAAGGAGAAGCTTATGCAACATACCTTCGACCCTTCTTGTTCTTGAATAACTATTTCACCCGCACTGAATTGTTCATCGCCTTGTGTTGGATTGATCAATGTACTAATCGATCCGCCTTCCGGGGTTGAAAACGCCATGAAATAAGCTCTCTTTCGGAAGTTTTGCACCGCACCCTTCTCTTGGATGGTCCGTTGGAGGAGGTTGGCGCCGCTGATGTAACCAAGAGCGAACCAAGCACTGTAATCGCCGAGAGGGAGATAGGATGAATAATCGGGAGCGTATACTTCACTTGAGAATGGAGCGACACTTGGATGGTCCGATGGAGGAGGTCGGCGCCGTCAATGATTTGTAGAGAGAACCATGCACTGCGCCAAAGGGAAAAGGAAATTTGAATTTGGCTTGATTTTCTGCCTCCGTGATTCCAGGAGCAGTTTTTGAAACATATTAGTCAAAAAGTGATTTTAATTAAACAGCCATTAATATCAAATCTTGTAAATTAAAAAAATTAAATTAATTAATATTGAAATATAAATTAATGTGGTTTTGTTTATTTTTTGGCTGGTCATCACCTCTTGGTTTCATTTTTTTTTTTGAAAACAAAGGAGCTCAACACACTGAAGTGGAGCATATAGTATCATACAGCACAAGTACTCAAACAACACCTAGAAAAGTATTACGAACCAAAGAAGGAACTCCATTTGTCATCTCCGGCATAGCCATCAACAACACTAGGACTGGGCACCTCTCCACTCGTCGCAGCTAAGCATGGTCATGTGGATGATGTCATCCACGCCTCTACTTTGGTTCTGGAATATCCTCCTATTCCTTTCCAACCAAATGTGCCAAATGATTGCACAGAAGCACCTCGTACGTTGCTTCCGATTCTCTTTTCTACGATGTTCATCTGTCCAACTTAGGAAATGATCCTTCATCGACCTGCCATACATAGATAGCCATACACTCTACACCTGCCAAGCAAAATCACAGCCAAGGAACAAGTGATGGACCTGCTCAACCTCCTTAGAACATAAGACACAACTCTTATCATCCTGGCTAATGATCCCGAACCAACTAAGCCGCTCCTTAGTGTTCACCCTGCCTATAAGGACAAACCAACCAAACAACTCTACTCTTGGTGGAACCAAGCCTTTCCAGATGGACTTCGTGAAATTGTTGCTGGTTACATCTTCTGGCAACATTCCTTCTTGTAGCACCTACACAAAGGAGTTAGTCGAAAAAATACCAAGTCTATCATATTTCCATACAACTCTATCCTCCTTATTAATCACTAACTTGACCGGTCTCAACGCCTCATGCAGCTAACTCAGTAGGTCTAATTCCCACTGAAATAGCTCTCTTCTCCATTGGAAGTTTCAAACCCACTCTAATCCATCCCAAAACCCACAATCCCCTACAGCCGACCCACATTGGTTTGAAACAGAGAAGAGTCTGGGAAACCAATCTTTCAAGGAGCCGCTTTGTAACCAAACATCCTCCCAGAACCGAGTCCGCCGTCCATCACCAAGCTCCATAGCCAGGCCTATAATCATCTTATCCCTTATATGTTACTCCTTAATTTGTAAATGGCAGATATCCTTCCATGGGCCTCCTCTGGAAGGCAGAGCTTGAGTGGACAGTAACTCATTTGCCCTTAAGTCATTACAGGAGCAGACCACCTTCTTCCACAATGGGCACTCCTCCTTAGCAAAACGCCACCACCACTCAAACAACAGTGCAGTATTTCTAATCATTGCATCTCCAATCCCCAATCCTCCTAACTTCTTAGGGGCCTGCACCACCTCCCATCTCACCAAAGCCATTCCATTCCTCCCATCCTCCTTACTCCATAGGAATCTTCTCTACAGGGAAATTAACTTCTTAGCAACTGCCTGCAGCATCTTATATAAGCTCAAATAATACACTGGCAAGCTGTTCAAAACTGATTTGATGAGCACCAACTTTCCTGCTTTGCTTAGCACCTCAGCTTTCCAGAGGCTTAGTTTCTCTTCCACCTTATCAATGATAGGCTTCCAGGTCTTGACCAGCCTCGGATTAGCTCCTAGGGGGACTCCAATGTATTTAACAGGGAGAGTATCTTCCTTACAACCCCACATCCTACACATTCTTTGTATCCACTGCTCTTCACAATTGATAGGGATCAAACTGGATTTTTTGAAGTTGATACCGAGCCCTGACATCAACTCAAACCATCGTAGCAGCCGCTTGTAATTCTTCATAGTCTCCTCTTCTGGTGGGCAGAACAGGATAGTATCATCAGCAAATTGGAGGTGTGATAGCTCCACTCGATCTCGCCCAACCACCAAGGGAGAAATTCGTTCGTTCCTGACTGCCTCACCCACCAATCGATGCAGAACGTCCACAACCAGCACAAACAAGAATGGAGATAGCGAGTCACCCTACCTCAAGCCCCTTTGCATTTTAAAAGGTTTTGATGGCGAGCCATTGATTAAGACCGACATAGTAGCTTTGGTCACACACTCCATAACCCACGCTCGCCACCTGTGCCCAAACCCCATCTTTTGCAGCACAATATCAACAAAGCTCCATCTGACTCTGTCATATGCCTTTTGGAAGTCTAACTTGATAATGGCTGCCTCTTTTTTCCTCCTTTTAAGCCAGTGCACTGTTTCACACGCTATGAGAGCCCCATCATGAATTTTTCTGTCCTTCACAAAAGCACTCTGAGTCTCCCCTACCAACCCTGGCATCACTGCTCGCATCCTCCTAACTAAAACCTTCGAAACAACCTTGTATACACAGTCAACCATGCTAATAGGTCTGAGGTCTTTAATCTCCTTAGCACCAAGAAACTTAGGAGCCAGCGCAACCCATGTAATGTTGGAGTCTATTGGTAACCTCGACGTCTGAAAGAATCCCATCACAGCTGCCGTAAATTCAGCCCCAATCTCATCCCAGCACCTCTTAATGAAATTCATGTTATACCCATCACAACCTGGCGCCTTAGATGACTCACAATCCCATACTGCCTCCTTAATTTCCTCAGCCGATGGTAGTACTTCTAAAGTCCTAGCTTCTTCCTCATCAATCCTTTCCACGAGACCATCTCTGAACCGTAGCAGAGGAGAGTCCTCCTGGTAGTACAGATCCTTATAGAAATCTCTAATAGCTATTTTAATTCTAGCTTGTTTCCTTATCAGTCTGCCATTCACTATCAGAGTATCAACCCGATTATTCCTCCTTCTTGCTGAAGCTATATTGTGGAAGTACCTTGTGTTCCTATCCATTTCATTTGCATGCCGAGATCGAGACATTTGCTTCCAGTGGATTTCTTTCCTTGCATACCACTTCTCACAGCAAGTAACCAACGCCTTCCTTCTAGCCTCAAAAGTTCCATCATACCCTCCATTGCTTACTAAATCATCAACCTTTTTCATCTCTTCTTCTAGCTGCAAGATCTTCTGGTCCATCCCACTAAAGTTTTCCTTGTGCCACCTTCCCAACGGACCTGTTAATGCCTTCAATTTATCTGTGAACTGCATCTCCCCTAAACTCCTCCATTCCTCCTTAACCATACTAAGAAAACCTTCATGAGTAAACCAGGAATCAAAACTCCGAAAAGGCCTAGGACCACGCCGCATCATTTTATCATCCACAATAATCGGACAGTGATCTGATAGGCCCCTAGGGCCGCCTCTCAAACGGGTCTCAGGGAACTCCTCTAACCATTCTATACTGACTATAGCTCTATCAATATGACTGCAAGAGCGACCTCGGAACCACGTAAACTTGAGATCTGTAAGTGGCAGATCCACTAAGTGCATGTCTTGAATCCAAACCTTGAATTCTTCAGCAGACAGAGGTAGACTAACAGTGCCTTTCCGTTCCTCCACATTCACTATCTCATTGAAGTCCCCCATGAAACAGCACGGAACCTGACACAGCCCAGCAATGTAGCTCAACTCCTCCCACAGACGGCTCTTCTCCTCTCTACTATGTGCACCATAGACCAAGAAAAAAGCACAGCTGAAATTGTTTTTCAGTAAGACACCGTCCACACATAACCACCTTTCTCCCTTATAGCAGCTATTCAATTTAAAAAATAAATCATCCCAAATCATCAAGAGGCCACCGGATGCCCCATCTGATCCTACATATTCCCATCCAGCCCCATCATACCCCCATAGTTTTCCAACATCAAACCTCGTCACAGTCTGTCATTTAGTCTCAATCAAGCCTACCATACTCAATTTATGTGTATTTTTTAAATCCTTCACCATTCTCATTTTTCCATCTCCTCGTAATTTCATATACTTTTCCAATTAATTTAATATTTTTGGACATAATATTTCTATCCATATCTTTTCTATCAAACACAATTTTATATCTCTTTTTATCTCAGTGTCTCATTCCTATAAACAAACACAATTTAAGTTAGCAGTTGTAATTTGTATTTCTAGTACCTTCTAACAACTTGCTAACTATACTATCAAATTTTAGACGTGACTGCAGACTTAACTCATGTAATAAAAACCTTTGCTAAAATTATTTCTAAATATAAAAAATGTAACAGTTTAATATTTATAACTATATTCATTTTAATTTTAATTTAAGAAAAGTTACATAAATAAAATAAATTACAATCTATATTACACGTTTGTCCTTAATCGAACATTTTCTATATATTTGTCCTTATTTTTTATCGGTAA
>NC_029788.2:40277056-40281506 GCF_000816755.2 Arachis ipaensis | reverse complement strand
TCAACTTAGCATTATCGAAATAAAAAAACTCCCATAATTTAGTCAGAGAAAATAGGCATACTAAAACCTGCATGTGTCCAAGCATTCAATATGATTTAGCCTACACACCAACCAAAACCGAAATGCTCCCAACAATTTAACATAGAACACGTCAAATCTTATGAAAATCCAAGTCCTCATCACGATTTAGAGTTTAAAAATGTGAACCCTACTAAATTACCTGAGATAGTTTTAATAGGGTCCGACGACCAAAAAGAGTTTTAATAGGGTTTAGAAAAATGCCCAAGAACATTAAATATTTATAACTAAAATTTAAGACGTGACAAATCTAAAAAGTTTAAAAAAATTTTTGAGTGAGGCAAAATATATATAATATGATAATAATTTTTATAAGAGTATATACTCATTTTGGTCTTCAAAAAAATTTTAAATCAGACATTTTAGTTCTCAACTAAAATTAATTACTCGATTGGTCCCTAACAATTAATTCCGTCAGTCACTTAGGTCTTTGTCTCCGTCAACTCTAAAGGAAGACAAAATAGTCGCTGACAACTCTAACAGGAGACAAAATGATCCCTGACAACTCTACCAAAAGACAAAATGGATCACACACTTCCTAAATCTTTATGACTGGTACATCTACTGATCTACCTCCTCTTCACTTTACCCAACCAGAAGCATCCACTCATCCGTCTTTGATAACATCACCTCTAACCCCGACAACATCCACGACATCCTCAAGACTAAGTTCCACAACTACCCCAAGGACACGCCTTTCTCCATTCTCCGACAAGCAATATAGATTGTTGAACATTAGGACATTATGAGAAGGTTCTCTATCGACTTCATATGCAAATTCTCATTTGAAATATACATTGAGTGCTTCATTCCTTCTTTCCTGGAGTCCAAATTGGAAGACACCTTCGACCTGGCATTCAAGCTATCAGTACAACGAACAATGTCGTTGTTACCGCTCATATAGAAACTGAAGTGATTACTGAATATCAGTTCAAAGAAGAAGTTGAAGGAAGCGATCAGAGTAGTGAGCAATTTTATTTATAATATATTTAATTTGTTATACCTTGTTATGCATATGTAATTTTGTTAATTTACAAAACTGCAATAGAATTCAAGTCGCTTGAAATTAAATCGAATTCCTTAACAAAAAATCATCCAATTCAAGATCCTTTAACTCAACCAATCCAAACCGCACCACAAATATCCCTATCTGACACCATCCCCGCCAACCCACCCCTTGCTCCTCGGCACCTTCGAAGCAGACCACTTGCTTGGCCAGATCATCTCTTACTGCCATGATGGCAACCTCAACGTCCTCTGCCACTGCCAAATCGACCATCTCTTCTCCCTAGTCGTCATCCGCTTCTACGTTACCAAGATCCTTTGCGCTCTCGAGCATCTTCATTCCATCAGCATCACCTACCACAACCTCAAGCCTGAAAACGTCCTCACCCAACAAACCAACCATGTCATCCTAACTGATTTCAACCGTCCCTGCCACCTGTCGTATTCTGCCCTTCGCCAACACATTTCTACATGTGTAGAAATTTGTATCAATCTACACCAGAGTGCTCGCCAAAATTTAATATGCCAACTGCTATGGTCTATTGGTTTCTAGACAAACTATTAAAAAGACCAGACAAGGATCTGATGATAATGCAAATAACTAAGTAAAATAGAATAGGGTGGAATTGGCACTTAAAGTCACAAAGAAGTATTTATTCAATTAACATAAATTTGCACAGCAAACACTGAGATTAAACTTCCTGAAAGGAGAACAAAAGTTGCACTCTGACACACCAGCAGCTAATAGATCTAATAGCCTCATTCGCTCTTATTTTTCCACCACTCCAAAAACTTAGCCTCTGCAGCCAGTGTATCTAACCTGTAGAGTTGAAGTGCATGATTTGCAATTTCATGCCCAAACGTCCATCCAAATACACCTCCAGCTAGAAAAGAAAGTGCAGCACCTGTGCAACACAATCAGGAAAATAAAAGTAAAATATTATAAAACTAATTTAGACTCAACCAAGACAAGTATCTAAACAAGCGAGGATGATGACAGCTATGCTTACAATAAGATGATCAAATTAAGATCAATCAAAAGCATAGTATGTTATAGAAAAAATGTTTCAATGCTATGAAAAGTAGGGGATTACCATGCAAACTTCTGGAATATTTCCATGCGTAGCCTGCAGTGAATGCTGCTCCCAAAGCACTTCCAGTGATGCCAAATTGTACTGCATCTCTAGCACTTTTCAACTGAGATGGAAAAAAGAAAAACACTCTGGTGCTTCAGATGACAGCTAACGGAGGTAAAAGCATAAGACCGACTATATATTTCAGCTCATGAATTATCGAACACAGAAAGACAATTTAGTAAACTATATCGTAGAATTCGACAACCATAAAGAATTATTGTGAAAAAAGGGGTGGGGGATCAGCAACTATGATTTCATGTTATTGGCTATCTACTAAGAAACTAAGCTTTGACATGAGCTACAACATGTATATTTTAGCATTACACAATGTTCTTTTTCCTCTTCTTGGATGAGCAAAAGGACATTTCAACAGGATCAACAATCATCTTTGGCATTGGAAACAGGTTCAGTTCTTTGGTCCACTTGGATCATAGAAAAAATGATCACCCTTAGATTAAGGTCTCTTCTATACTATGTGATGACAACAATGCTGTTTAGAGTTAATGATTAATGATGGAAAAGGAGGCCAACATAAACATATGTGCAAGAGAGAAAACATTTGGAAAAAATAATTCAAGTACAACTGAATATCAAATAAACTATAAATAGAGCTTCCCAAAAGATGGTGTGACGCAAACGTGAAAGAAGTGTCATACAACATACTAATACAAAGAAGAGACAACGTGAGTATTCTAATTTTAATTCAACAAACATAGAAATGGATTCTTATTGAATACTAAGAGTTGCCTGAAGGAAAAGAAAGAACCAGTTTTCCACAAGATACTCACCAACTCACCATAGCATCTAATAATTGACACAGAAGGAAACATGACATATCTGAATTTCCAATAATTTACAATACATTAATTACAGTAATATGAACTGAAAAATTAATAAGCTTGTTTGGTAACTGTTTCAGGTTAAACAATAGGAGACACAAACTTATTTGGACAACGAAATAAAGACAGAAACAAGCAACATTTCTCTGTTCACGGACAATTTGCGTGATTTTCTAACCATCCAAAATCTAAGGACAAGGAATAGGGATCTAACTTTTCTATCTTGTCACCATATTTCCTGTCATGATACACTTGCAAACACAACTTAATGTTCTTTGAGTTCAAAATTAACCAAGAAAACAGGGAGTTTTTTCCTTCCAATTGAAAAGTATATCGACTTGGGTCCTCTAAAGATATGCACAACATCACATTGCCCCATCAATCAAAGCAGAAAACATCAAAACCAAAACAAAATCAAATTACATATATACGGATAAATAAAGTGATAGAATCATTACAGCAGGTCCATGAACAGGATCCAAAGCAATGAACTGATCAACATCAGAATCAGTCCAAGGATGGAGTGGCCTATCGCGTTGGATAGCGTTGGAATAGTTGCTAAGGAAGGAGAACCTCTCCGACCAAAATTCCTTGTAGCTATCCCAGAAAGATGCCATCACCCCCAATTTCTCTTGTTTCCCTCTGCAATTACAAGTAACCAATCAAATCCAACGGTTCAGTCAATTCTATAACAAAAATATCATGCACTTAATCAAGTATTGAAAATAATCATAAGCAGCCAAGAAAGAAAGAGAAAAATCGGTATTCACAGTTTAACCAAAAGTTGATTCAAACTACTAATTGTGATATTTCGGGACACACAAATTGATAATGATTTCAACAAAATCGATGACTGTGAATCCGAATACTTATGATAATAATAATAATAATAATAAAGAAATGAAATGTGGTGAAGGCATTTAATCCAATTACGGAATCAATTCATAATCATGAGTTGATAAATCAGAGCTTGAATCAAAGAAAAGCGAATACAGGTGAATACGGAGAAGAACAGAAGAGTGTTACCAAAGCGTAGCAGGAGCGAAAGTAACGCTGGCAAAGGTGAATGGTGATTGGGACAGTCGTGTTCTTCAGCTTGGGTCGTGTGCTACTGTTTAGGTTTTGTAAATGGAATCCCAGACGCAGATCCATTCATTGCGTCTTGTACTCTTTTTTTTATAAAGATCTAAGTGGCATTTTTTTAAAAGAAATTTCAATTTATTTCTGAAGAATGTTTATCGAAATATATTATTTTTTATGTTTTTTGTTTTTAACAAATTTTTATTTCGTAAACAAATCAGTTTTTGTATCAAATTCCTTTTCTATATAGAGGAATTTATCTAAAAATTTTAAATATTTTTATATTTTTAATAAATAAGGATAAAGACTTAT
>NC_029788.2:40261140-40276893 GCF_000816755.2 Arachis ipaensis | reverse complement strand
TTAGAGGATTGCTCTAATAAAAATCAATTCTAACAAGAAAATTTGTGTAATGCTTAATATAATATGAGATGGAACTTATAAATTTCTTGGAAGAAAAAGAATAGACAGATGACAATCCTTGCTTCATGTGTTAAAAGGCAAGTGTTTTAGTTTTATCCTTTTATTAATCACTAGTGTAAAGTTGGTGCGTTGCGCGAATTGTGTACATTTATTTATTTTATTGTATTTATGTATAATTTATTTATGAAAAAAATTTAATACATAATGTCTTACTTCTTTTTTACCAATCAAACAAAATCAACAAAAGTAAACTCGCAGAAACAAAAGTATTTGTATTTTAAATTTCGATATATATTAAAACCAAAGGCATCTTTAACCCTTGATTTAAGGATCATTGACAATTGAACATGAATCTCGTGTCCTAATCTCTAAGTCATTCTTATTTCATTCTTTCAATTCTTTTATCATTTGCTCTAAATGTCACATCTTTTCAAACAACAAATAGAATCATATGTTAAAAAGACATGCAAATATTTTTTTTAATGCCACATGTCTTTTGTTACGGACCGCCGAGTCCAGCTCAACTAGCCGCCGGGTCGGGGCACCAACCCCGACCCAGGCCCAAACCTCCTCAACAGAAAGGAGTTCAACGGGTCGGCTCCTAATACCCGACCCAAGGCACGTCTGACCTACCATCCGTACGAACCATGCCATCGTCCGGGTCGGTATCCTCGGGGCAGCGCCCAAAGCCCCGACCCGAAGTCCGAGACGACCTGCCCCTCCCACGTGGATTAGGACAGCTCACAAGCTCCTTAACCAATGGGCTAGGTCATCGCAGCACAGTATATAAGGGGAGAGGATAGCTCTCCCTCCAAGGTACGTCATACTTTTAGATAATTCGTGTAGAACCTATGCACAATTACTCAAGAGGGGGGGTGAATTGAGTATTGCAACAACAATGAATCTTTTTGCGAAAGTTAAAGACAATATACAAAAGTGTTATTGTACTAGTATTTTTCCAAGAGCTTAACTCAATTGCTAAGCATTTATAAGGAGCTTTTACTTTCCAATAGACACCAACTCAAATAAATTGATCAAGCTTTTCACCAATCGGACTTAAGCTATTCCTTAAGTACTTACGAAGCTACTTTTCGATCACAATTTATTTGCTCAAAGGTAAAAGACAATAATATTGAAGAGATGAGTTTGGAGAGATGCAAACGCTATTTAGAGTGGTTCGGCACAATCCTTGTCCTACGTCCACTTTCTTTCTCAATCGCTATTGAGAAGTTCCACTATTGCCAAGCTTCAAGGTGCTCGCGCAAAACCTTTTACAATCCGAGTCCTTAGTTTCTAACACCTCACGGTATATGATCACCACTCGTATACTAACCTACTCCACTTAGAAATACCTTCTCTAAGATTTGCCTTGAGTACTTAGTATACTTCTTTGGTATCCTCACCGACTATAGTGTTTATAACTCTTGACTCAACCTTGGAGATCACACTCCAATTTACAAAGTGTTCAAGAAAACAATTCTCAAAGAATTGTTGAGACGAAATGAGTACTCTCTAGAAGAGTGTATGATTACAAGTTTAGCACTATTGAACCAATTGATATTGCTCTCTCAAATTGTGTATTATAACACCTTAAAATGTGTAGAATGAAAGAATATGAACAAGATAGTTTGCAGATACTCAAGTATTTGAAATAAGGCTTCAATCCATCTATTTATAGACTCCCCAAACCTTAGAAATGCTGGGGAGTTAATGGGATGGAGCCTTTTTGTCAAAACTAGCCGTTTTTTTTATGTTTTTGAATCATTTGCATCGATGCATAACACTTTGCATCGATGCAAATGTGTCTTTGAAGTTGAAATTTGAATTTTCAGCTAGGTTGCATCGATGCAAACATCTTTGCATCGATGCAACAAGTCGTCGCATGCTTTGCATCGATGCAAGATGAGTGTGCATCGATGCAAACCTTAAAGAATGGCTTAAAATCACTTCAAAATACTTAGGATTGATCTCAAACTTGTTGGAGTCAATTCCTATGCTTTTGTACCTTTGAAAACAAGTTTTAAACCATTTGGCTAGCATCGAATTGCAAGATGTGCATCAAAACATTTTGTGAGTGTGTGTTGAGAGATTTAGCAATTGGTTCTTAACAAGAAGTTACCTAAGTCCTAAGACACTATACTTGTCTTCAAATGTTGTGGACTTGAGTTTCTTGTTGTTGTTGTGTTGCTTTCAACTCTTCATTCCTCAACGTTGAATGTTGGTTGATCTTTCAACATGCTTGTTCATTCAAGTTGTTTGTTGGTTTGTCTTTCATGTCGTTTGTTGGTTTGTCATTCATCAAAACCTACGAATACAAACTTCGCATACAAGCAACATGATTTACAATTCGGCCATCACTTCGTACGGACTCTGACTTGATCGTCGGAGTGTCCTTGCAGGTGGCCTCCCCCCTTCGTCGCATTACCTCTGGCGTTCCCAACTCGCAGTTCACACCCCTTTCAGCCCCAAGTCGACTCAGGGTCTCTACCACTCCTCCCCTCATCAACATCCGACCTATCGAGCACCCGAGATCTTCAGGTAACGAACATTGACGCCATCTGTGGGGACCCTAGAGCAGGCATGGAGCGATCCCCCACGTCGGAGGAACTCCGAGAAGGAGGCGGAACCCGCCTGAGCAGGGCGAGCTCGACAGTTCGTGCCGGCGAATAGCAAGATCCTCCGTTCAGCCAAACCAACCAATCTACACTAAGACCCCCGAAAGACGTCCCTTCGGAGGAACAGGGGCCGACAGCGCCAAGATCATGCAAGAACTCAGACACAGAGTACAAAATCTTGAGCGGGAACTGGCAGCGAGAAGCCACTCCCACAGCGACGTCAGCCGATCCCGCACCCGTACTCGCTCCCCTCCCGAAGACACGAGAGCCGAGAAAGGAGCCCAACAAGGCACGACGAGGCGCATACATAGGCGACCTCCCGACCTACCCAGGATAGGTCCGAGAGTCGGAGGGAGTCCCAAAGAGGGAGGGCGAAGAAACAACAGGATCCCATCATCATGGGAGCCACCCCCTTCCACCCCTCAATCCTCAAGGTCCGGCTTCCGAAGAACTTCGACAAGCCGACGGACATGAGGTACGATGGGACTAAGGACCCTCAGGAGCACCTCACAGCTTTTGAAGCAAGAATGAACTTGGAAGGAGTAGGCGACGCGGTCAGATGCCAAGCGTTCCCTGTAACACTAGCTGGCCCAGTGATACGATGGTTCAACGCCCTCCCACAAGGATCCATCACAGCTTTTGCAGACATTTCTCAGAGCTTCTTGGCTCGGTTCACAGTGCGCATAGCCAAGGCAAAACACCCAATCAACTTATTAGGGGTTACCCAAAAACTGGAGAGCCGACTAGGAAGTTCCTAGACAGATTCAACGATGAGTGCTTGGAGATTGACGGTCTCACGAACTCAGTCGCTAGTCTCTGCCTAACGAACGGCCTGCTAAACGAGGACTTTAGAAAGCACATCACTACTAAGCATGTCTGGTCCATGCAAGAAATCCAAAGCGTGGCCAAGGAATATATTAATGATGAGGAAGTGAGTCAGGTTGTAGCAGCCAACAAGCGGCAGCTCCCAAACCACCCAGCTTGGCAGACCACCCAGGTCAACAGGTACAAAGAGGCCCCCAGGGACAGCACCCTTGGCAAGCAGACCAGGCAACCCCCACGGGTAGGAAGGTTCACGAATTACACGCCACTTTCGGCGCCCATAGTAGAGGTTTACCAACAAATTGCAGACAAGGGAATCTTATCCAGACCTAGACCATTGAAAGAAAGGACGGAAGGCAACAAAAGCCTTTACTGTGATTATCACAAGGGATTTGGTCACAAAACCCAAGACTGTTTCGATCTCGAAGATGCCTTAGAGCAGGCCATCAGAGAAGGAAAGCTGAGTGAATTCTCCCGACTCATCAGAGAACCGAGGAGACGAGAACGAGAACGATCCGAAGAAGATTGCAGCCGAACTATCAAGCGAAGGCAAGAACCCATGGGGGACGACAATAACCCCCCAACCTTCGTGGTCAACATCGTGGTTGGGCGCGATAGCCCTCCTAAATCCAAATCGGCAGCAAAAAAGGATACTTGAGTACTCTCCATCTCGACAGAAGGCCCCGTCACCAACAAAAGAGCTCCCACGATATCCTTTGGCCCGGAAGATAGATGGTTTCACGATCTCCCCGAGAACCCCCCCATGGTGGTTACCGCAATGGTCGGGACAGGATTAGTCAGACGAATCCTCGTTGACACGGGAGCTGATTCTAACATTCTATTCAGAAACGTGTTCGACGCCATGGGGCTCAAGGAGTCTGACCTCAAGAATCACCATCACGGAGTCATGGGACTAGGCGATAACTACATTAAACCTGACGGGACGATCTCTCCCCCAATCTACCTGGGAACCGGTGATGCCAGGAAATCGGTTATGGCAGACTTTGTAGTCCTCAGAGATTCCACTGCCTACAACATCATCCTGGGGAGAAAAATCATCAACGAATTTTCAGCTATAATATGTACTAAGTTCCTGACAATGAAGTTCATAACGGACAAGGGAACAGTTGGCTCCATAAGAGGAGACCTAGAAACGGCAGTCGTATGCGACAGCGTTAGCCTCTCCTTAAGGAAAGAATCTAAGAAGGCAGCTGGCGTGTTCTTGGCAGACCTGGACGCCCGGATAGAGGACAAGCCAAGACCTGAGCCAGAGGGGGACATGGAAAAGTTTCAAATAGGGAAGTCGGCAGATCAGTTTACCTTCGTAAACAGGAACCTGCCCCACGAACTCAAGGGCCCCCTCATGGAGGTTGTAAGGGCAAACGGCGACCTCTTTGCGTGGACACCATCAGATATGCTGGGACTGGATCCCGAGGTCACGTCCCACCAACTAGTCATAAAACCTGATGCCAAACCAGTAGCCCAGCAGCGAAGAAAGATGTCGCAAGAAAGGGCCGAAGAAGTCGCCAGACAAACAGCAGGGTTGCTAGAAGCAGGATTCATCAAAGAACTCGAGTACTCAACATGGCTGTCCAATGTCGTCGTAGTCAAAAAAGCCAGCGGAAGATGGAGAATGTGCATTGATTACTCCGATCTGAACAAAGCATGCCCAAAAGACTCTTTTTCCCTCCCCAACATCGACACCTTGGTTGACTCAGCGGCAGGATACCGTTTTCTCAGCTTCCTCGTTGCTAGTATAGTTTCTAAACCAATAAAGAATCCTTTCATACAAAAATTTGGTTATCACTAAAGCAAACCTAATAAAATTAATAACCAAATTATTTAAACCTCGGGTTGTCTCTTAAGGAATTGCAGGGAAGTGTTCTTATTATTGGTTGTGGAAAAGTATCTTTTCGGGTTTTTCAAATAGGGAACAAGAAAAGTAAATTGCGAGAATTAAATTAATAACTAATAAAGCTCTTAGCAAGGTATGAGAACTGGACGTCCTATCCTAGTTATCCTTATCAATTGTGATGAGAATTGTTCATTGCTCCCACTTAGTTAACCCTTACTAAATAAAGGAAAGTCAAGTGGACTAATCAATTTGATTTCTCAAGTCCTAGTCAACTCCTAAGGAAAAACTAGCTTTAGAGGGATCCAAATTAACCAGCAAATTCCAATTATCAATCAACAAGGAGTTTGATAACTCAAGCGTCTCCAGTTAATCAATTCAAGCTAAGAATGTAAAAAGCTAGATTAAAATCATAAATATGAAATACTTCAAATTGCATTAAATAAAGAAATCAAATCTAAAATGGAATTCATAAACCAAATTAGGAAAATAAATAAACTAGAATGCTAGAATAAATAAAAGTAGAAGAGAAACTAAATTAGAGGAACATTGAACCTGGAATTGAGAAGAAACAAACCTAAAACTAAGAGAAATCCTAAAACCCAAGAGAGAGGAGAGAGCCTCTCTCTCTAGAAACTACATCTAAACCTAGAATTGTGAATAATGAAAAGTGTCTCGAGTCTCTGCTTGTCCCCTGGCTTTAGTCTGCATTTTTGGGCCGAAAACTGGGTCCAAACTCAGCCCGAAATTGCCCCCAGCGTTTTCTGCGTTTTTTGCAGGTAGCACATGTCACGAGTATGCGTCAGTCACACGTACGCGTCAGGTACGCGCACGCGTCACTGTGCAAACTCGCTTTCACTCGTACACGTTAGGTACGCACACGCGTGAGCCATGCGTGTGCGTCGATGCTCGCTGGTTGTCTCCTTTATTTCTTGTGTTTCTTCCATTTTTGCAAGCTTCCTTTTCATCCTCTAAGCCATTCCTGCCCTATAAAGCCTGAAACGCTTAACACACGAATCACGGCATCGAATGGTATAAAGGGGAATTAAAATACACAAATTAAAGGTTTAGGAAGCAATTTTTCAATCATAGAACAAAACTAGGAAGGAATTGTAAAATCATGCAAATAATATGAATAAGTGTGCGTTCAGTGGATAAAATCCACTCAATTAAGTACAAAATGTACCACGAAATAGTGGTGCATCAAATCTCCCCACACTTAAACATTAGCATGTCCTCATACTAAGCTCAAGGAGACAAAAAGAATGAATAGGAAAAAAGTAAGACTCATGCAATTCAACCTATATATGAATGCAACTATATGCTGAGATGATTCTATCTACTTGGTTATAAGTAAACAAGTTCTCCAAGACAAACATAATTCAGATTCCACTAATTCAAATCATACAGTAAAGACAAGTAAACTTGTGAGAAGACAACTCATGAAAGCATAGAACATAGAATCAAGCGTTGAACCCTCACTGGTAGTGTGTATGCACTCTAATCTCTCAAGTGTCTAGGGTCAATCACTCTACTCTTCCCTAGTCATGCTTTCCAAACTTTGTTCTTCATCTAACCAATCAACAAATATTTAGTACATCAATGCAAACATCATGAGGTCTTTTCAGATTATAATGGGGTTAAGGTAAGGGTGAGGATACATGTATAGCCAAGTGAGCTATAATATGAATCTTTGACTAACCAAAGCTCTTACCTAACACACACACACTTTATGTAATTCTAAAATCATGCCTAGCTACCCAAAATTCCCACTTTTGTATAATTCACATACTCATGTACCAAACTTTCTTTAATTTTATCACATATGCATTTATCTTTTATTTAGCATTGGGGTAATTTTATCCCCTATTTATTTATTTAATTATTTATGCTGTAAAATTGATTTTTTATTATTTTTTTTATGAACATTAAAACAAACATAACATATCAATGCATATGGTTTTTCTGGTTTCACATGAGTAGGTGCCCAAATTCCCAATATTTAAATAAAGTAAAAACATAACACATTCCCTATTAACCCAGGTTTCCCACAATTCCCCATACTTAGTTAACACACTATCTTAAGCTAACCAAAGATTCAAATCAGGTACTTAATTGTTTTTCCGCTTAAGGCTAGTGATATGGTAATATAAAGAACAAATAGGGATTAAAAGGCTCAAAGTGGCAAACAAATACAATTGAAATGGTAGGCTATTTGGGATAAGTGAGCTAATAACAAATGATGGCCTCAATCATATGCAAGCATGTAAATACACTAAACAATGGACATATAGAATGGAACAAAATATAGATTGCAATCATAGGGAAGAAAACACACAAGGAAAAATATTATGGTTAAGTAATGTAACCATATAAATAAGCTCAAAACTCACAGGTTGTGTGTTCTCAGCTATAAACTATGTTCCAAATTATAATCTTCAAACAAGTTTAACACAAATTTTCAATTTAAATTAGTGAAGTACTGTAAAAAGGGTCTTGAAAAGAAACTCATTACTTTAACCAAGAAAGACATACATGCAAACAAACATGCAAATGCAACAACTAACAAGGAAAATAAATGATTGGTGTTGGGATAGGAAATAACTAACCCACGGAAGTCGGTATCGACCTCCCCACACTTAAAGATTGTACCGTCCTCGGTGCATGCAAAGAAGTGCAAGTGAACGGGCTGCTACAACTGATGCTTTTCTCCAAAGATTGTACAGATGGACTTGTTTGTTGCCCCATGTAAAAGTCTTCCGTGTCCCTTCTTGATGGCCATCCTGAAAGAAGAGAAAAGGGAAGAAGAATAACTCAGAAGTAAAGATAGAAAACAAATAAAATATGAGTGGGTTAATGCCAAATAATGAGGGTCTCAATTACATGGTAGCTACAACATGCAAGTGAGAAAACAGTAGAAACAAATGGCATATCAAAAGTGCAAAAATTACAACAATAGGAAGAGATAGTAGGTAATGAAAGACAATATAAATTCATGTCAATGCAAAAGGAACACAGGTGTCAGAAAAGATTGGATTAATAGATAAATAATATCATCCAACAGTGTAAAATAAGTCACAAAGCACCAAAATAATACCAGAAAAGATACAACAGTTGAATAAGAACATTTAACACTAATGGTAAAATAATAAACTTAGAGAAGAAAATAAAACATGCACAAGATGGAAATGCAATGAATGAAAGTGTGCAAATGTAATAAATAAATGAGAATGAAAGAGAATAAAGATTAGAAGGTAATGAATGAAAAAGAAGAAAGTAAGAAAGGAGGAAGCAAGAAGGAGAAAAGAGAGAAGAAAGAAGTAAGGAAAATAAACAACGCACCACGCGCGCGCTCGCATCACGCGTACGCGTGAAAACTGAGTTCGCCATTCGACGCATAAGCGTCGCCCACGCGTATGCGTGGGTGGTCTGGAAGCAAAAGGATGCGCATGCGTCAGGGACGCGTGCGCGTGGATGATTTTGTGCCTCTAGCACAGTGCCAGCCGCAGACCATCACAACTCTCTGTTTAGCACGCTTTTACGCCAATTTTTTCATGGTCACGCGTGCGCGTCAGGGACGCGTACATGTGGAGGGCTGAAATTGCAAGTGACGCGTACACGTGAGGGATGCGTACGCGTGGACTTGCTTGTGCGCTAGGCACGTGTCCAGCACCACTCCTACTCAACTTTCTTTTCAATTCTTTTGGTGCACGCACACGCACACCTGACGCGTACGCGTTAGCGACGCTTCCACGTCGGGATTTTTTTTTTATGCAAAATGCAGAATGCAGATGCTGATGCAGACATTATGAATGAATACTAATGAAAATAGAATAAAATAAAACTAAGAGTAGAACAAGATAAAATAAAACTGAGACTGAAAAGGAACGATCATACCATGGTGGGTTGTCTCCCACCTAGCACTTTTAGTTAAAGTCCTTAAGTTGGACATCTGGTGAGCTCCTTGTTATGGTGGCTTGTGCTTGAATTCGTCCAAGAATCCCCACCAATGTTTGAAATTTCAATGGCCTCCGGGATCCCAAACTAGGCACAAAGAGCCTTCAAGCAAGTTTAAGCAAGTGACAAGGCCCCAAGAGTGTTAATTGCTAGACTGAATTCCGGGGTCCCAAACCTTGCTTTTGCACCTGTCTTTGTTTTGATAATCAATGTTCCAACCGGGTGGCAGGTAATTTGAATTCTCCCTAAGGCATCCAAACAGCTTCCTAGACCCATACAATTTAGTAATCTTCCAACCATGGTAATTCAGCCGTGAGCCTCCTACCACAATGAACCTAGGATTGTGTTGCCAACCACTAACCATCTCCCTCTTACTCTTAAAGCCACAAAGAGCTCTAAGCTGACCATCTGTCTCAAGTAGCCCATATTCAAGTGGGAAAGTAAAGGTTAAGGATAAGTATTTTGCCCACTTGAATGTTGTATTGGATGGTAATGACTTTGGGAGAGAGGTCTCCAACAACTTTGGCAAGGTGATTTCAAACTCCATTCCCTTGTGCTCTTCCTTGACAACTTCCACCTCTTTGCAAGCTTCTTCAATTGGTAGCTTTCTTCCAATTCATTCTCTTCTTCATTACTTACCAAGGGCATGGGAGGTTGTGCCTCTTCTTCTTTAATCTCCATCTCCTCTTTAAAGTCTTCAACTATAATATGCTTTGGAGGTTGCACATCCTCCTCAACAACAATTTCAAGCTCCTTAGAGGGAGGTTCTATAACTTGAGGTTCCCATGGAGGTTTCGCATCTCCTAAGTCTTCAACCACTTCCTCTTCTTTGAGAGTTTTGGTTACCCCCACTTGTTCCAATACAAAGGCATGTTCATCACTATCCATGGTGCACGAATTGTAAATCACACTTTTCACAACTCGTACCACTAACCAACAAGTGCACTGGGTCGTCCAAGTAATACCTTACGTGAGTAAGGGTCGAATCCCACGGAGATTGTTGGCTTGAAGCAATCTATGGTAATCTTGTAATTCTTAGTCAGGATATCAATTATAATTATCAGTTTGGATTGCGAAAAATAAAAGAGCATGAATTAAATACTTGTTATGCAGTAATGGAGAATATGTTGGAGTTTTGGAGATGCTTTGTCTTCTGAATCTCTGCTTTTCCCCTGTCTTCTTCTTCACGCACGCAAGGTTCCTCCTATGGCAAGTTGTGTGTTGGTGGATCACCGTTGTCAATGGCTACCATCCGTCTTCTCAGTGAAAATGGTCCAGGTGCACTATCACCACACGGCTAATCATCTGTCGGTTCTCACTCATGCTGGAATATGATCCATTGATCCTTTTGTGTCTGTCACTACGCCCAACCCTTGTGAGTTTGAAGCTCGTCACAGTCATTCAATCCCTGAATCCTACTCGGAATACCACAAACAAGGTTTAGACTTTCCGGACTCTCAAAAATGCTGCCAATGGATTCTAGCTTATACCACGAAGATTCTGATTAAGGAATCCAAGAGATACTCATTCAATCGAAGGTAGAATGAAGGTGGTTGTCAGTCACGCGTTCATAGGTTGAGAATGGTGATGAATGTCACGGATCAGCACATCCATCATATTGAAGTGCGAATGAACATCTTAGATGGAAACAAGCGTGTTTGAATAGAAAATAGAAATAATTGCATTAATTCATCGAGACACAGTAGAGCTCCTCACCCCCAACAATTGAGTTTAGAGACTCATGCCGTCAAAGAGTACAAAGTTCAGATCTAAAATGTCATGAGGTACAAAATAAATCTCTAAAAGTTGTTTAAATACTAAACTAGTAACTTAGGTTTACAGAAAATGAGTAAACTAAGATAGATAGTGCAGAAATCTACTTCTGGGGCCCACTTGGTGTATGCTGGGGCTGAGACTTGAGCTTTACACGTGCCTAGACTGTTTCTAGAGTTAAATGCCAGGTTGTAACCTATTTCTGGAGTTTAACTCCAACTTTTAACCTGTTTCTGGCGTTTAACGCCAGAATGCAACATGGAACTGGCGTTGAACGCCAGTTTACGTCATCTATCCTTGAACAAAGTATGGACTATTATATATTTCTGGAAAGCCCTGGATGTCTACTTTCCAACGCAATTAAGAGCGTGCCAATTGGACTCCTGTAGCTCCAAAAAATTCATTCCGAGTGCAGGGAGGTCAGAATCCAACAGCATCAGCAGTCCTTTTTCAGCCTGAATCAGATTTTTGCTCAGCTCCCTCAATTTTAGCCAGAAAATACCTGAAATTACAGAAAAGCATACAAACTCATAGTAAAGTCTAGAAATATGAATTTTGCCTAGAAACTAATAAAAATATAATAAAAACTAACTAAAACATACTAAAAACTACATGAAATTGACAGAAAAAACGTATAAAATATCCGCTCATCACAACGCCAAACTTAAACTGTTGCTTGTCCCCAAGCAACTAAAAAAAAAGTAGGATAAAAAGAAGAGAATATAAAATGAATTCCAAAAACATCTATGAAGATCAGTCTTATGAGCGGGGCTATTAGCTTTTTGCTTTTGAACAGTTTTGGCAACTCACTTTATCCTTTGAAGTTCAGAATGATTGGCATCTATAGGAACTCAGAATTCAGATAGTGTTATTGATTCTCCTAGTTCAGTATGTTGATTCCACTTTTTTCCACACCAAACTTAAAAGGTTTGCTCGTCCTTGAGCAAAAGAAGATAGAAGGGAGTAGAAGGAGAAGTGTGAATGGGTGGGTATGGGAGGGGAATGGTTTGAATTAGAATGGTGAGGTAGGTGGGGATCCTTGGGGTCCACAGATCCTGAGGGGTCAAGGACTTAGCATCCCTGCTCCATTGAGGCATGCAAAACACCCTTAGTGTGCAATCCTGGCGTTTAACGCCAGACTGCTGCTTGTTTCTGGCGTTAAACGCCAGTTTTTCCCCGTTCTTGGCGTTGAACGCCAACTTGGTGCTTGTTTCTGGCATTTAACACCAGCTTGATGCTTCTTTCTGGCGTTAAATGCCAGTTTGATACTTCTTACTGGCGTTTAAACGCCAGTAAGCTCTTCCTCCAAGGTGAGCTGTTTTAATGCTGTTTTTTGACTCTGCTTTGATTTTTGTGACTCCACATGATCATCATCCTAAAGAAAATGTAAAATAAAAATGGAAAACAGAAAATTAACATAGATAAGGAAAAATTAGGTTGCCTCCCAATAAGCGCTTCTTTATTGTCTTTAGCTGGACCTTGCTGAGCTTTTAATCTAGCATCAGCCTTGAGCACTCTTGCTCAATATTGCCTTCAAGATAATGCTTGATTCTCTGTCCATTAACAATGAACTTCTTATCAGAATCAATGTCTTGAAGCTCCACATAGCCATATGGTGACACACTTGTAATCACATATGGTCCCCTCCACCGGGATTTCAGTTTCCCAGGGAATAGCCTGAGCCTAGAGTTAAATAACAGAACTTTCTGTCCTGGTTCAAAGACTCTAGATGACAGCTTTCTGTCATGCCACCTTTTTGCTTTCTCTTTGTAAAGCTTGGCATTTTTGAAAGCAGTGAGTCTGAATTCCTCTAGCTCATTCAGCTGGAGCAATCTTTTTTCTCCAGCTAATTTGGCATCAAAGTTTAGGAATCTGGTTGCCCAGTAGGCCTTATACTCCAATTCCATGGGAAGATGACAGGCCTTACCATACACAAGCTGGTATGGAGAGGTCCCTATAGGAGTCTTGAATGCTGTTTTGTAAGCCCACAGAGCATCATCCAAGCTTCTTGCCCAATCCTTTCTACGGGTACTTACAGTTCGTTCCAGGATTCTTTTTAGTTCTCTATTAGAGACTTCAGCTTGTCCATTTGTCTGTGGATGATATGGAGTTGCCACCTTGTGGCTAATTGGTGCACGAAATTGTGATCTCCAGGCTCGAACAAATCCTGGTAATGGCTCCAAAGCTTGGTGCTCTGATCTTAATTCATAATTGTCACAACTTCGATACAACTAACCAGCAAGTGCACTGGGTCGTCCAAGTAATACCTTACGTGAGTAAGGGTCGAATCCCACGGAGATTGTTGGTATGAAGCAAGCTATGGTCACCTTGTAAATCTCAGTCAGGTTTTTTTTCGCCTATTTTTTTTTTCTGCAAGCTTTGTTCTTTGCTGCTTTTTCTTGCTTCAAGAATCATTTTTATGATTTTTCAGATTATCAAATAACACGTCTCCTAGTCATCATTCTTTCAAGAGCCAACATATTTAACATTCTTAATCAACAACTTCAAAAGACATATGCACTGTTCAAGCATACATTCAGAAGACAAGAGCATTGTCACCACATCAATATAATTAAGCTCAGTTCAAGGATAAATTCGAAACTCATGTACTTCTTGTTCTTTTGATTTTAAAACATTTTTCATTTAAGAGAGGTGATGGATTCATAGGACATTTATAACTTTAGGACAAAGTCACTAACTACTGATGATCATGTAATGAAGACACAAACACAGATAAGCACATAACATAGAAAACGAAAAACAGAAGAAATAAGAACAAGGAATGAATCCACCTTAGTGATGGTGGCGTTTCCTTCTTGAGGAACCAATGCTGTCCTTGAGCTCTTCTATGTCTCTTCCTTGTCTTTGTTGCTCCTCCTTCATTGCTTTTAGATCTTCTCTGATTTCATGAAGGATGATGGAGTTCTCTTGATGTTCCACCCTTAGTTGCTTCCAATAATTGTGTGGGAGAAAATGTATCCCCTGAGGTATCTCAGGGATCTCTTGATTTGCAGTCAAATGTTCTACCACTGAGCTATAGACCCTTGATGGAAGCTTTTGTCTTCCCTTTCCTCTTTCTAGAGGTTTCTCTGGCCTTAGGTGCCATCAATGGTTATGGAAAAAACAAAAAAAGCTATGCTTTTACCACACCAAACTTAGAATGTTGCTCGCCCTCGAGCAAAAGAAGAAAGAATAGAAGAATAAGAAGAAGATATGGAGGAGATGGATGGGAGTGTGTATTCGGCCATATGGGTGGGATTGGGTGGGAGAGAGATGTTGAATTTTGAAGGTAGTGGGTGTATGGATGTGAGTGGTAAATGGAAAATAGAAGTGATGATCATGAATGGAAAGAGAGATGATGAGGTAGGTGGGGATCCTGTGGGGTTCACAGATCCTGAGGTGTCAAGGCATTTACATCCCTGCACCAATTTAGGCATGTAAAATGCCCTTGCACACAACTCTGGGCGTTCAGCGCCAGGTTGGTGCCCATTTTGGGCGTTCAACTCCCATTTGCTACCATTTCTGGCGTTGAACGCCAGAACCGTGCTTGTTCTGGGCGTTCAGCGCCAGGATGCTCCCATTCTGGGCGTTCAGCACCAGAACTATGCTCTGTTCTGGCGTTTGAACGCCAGACAGATGCTCCTCCAGGATGTGATTTTTCTTCTGCTGTTTTTTGATTCTGTTTTTGATTTTTTTGTTTATTTTGTGACTCCACATGATCATGAACCTAAGAAAACATGAAAAACAATAAAAATAAGAATTAGATAAACATTGGGTTGCCTCCCAACAAGCGCTTCTTTAATGTCAATAGCTTGACAGTGGGCTCTCATGGAGCCTCACAGATGTGCAGAGCTTTGTTGAGACTCTCCAACACCAAACTTAGAGTTTGGATATGGGAGTTCAACACCAAACTTAGAGTTTGACTGTGGGGGCTCTGATTGACTCTGTTTGGAGAAAAGTTTTTTCTGCTTCCTCTCCATGGTTGCAGAGGGAGATCCTTGAGTTTTGAATACAAGGGAGTTCTCATTCCATTGAAGGACTATTTCACCTCTGTCAACATCAATCACAGCTCTTGCTGTGGCCAGGAAAGGTCTTCCTAGGATGATGGATTCATCCTCTTCCTTTCCAGTATCCAGGACTATGAAATCAGCAGGGATGTAAAGGCCCTCAACCATTACTAATACATCTTCTACTTGTCCATAAGCCTGTTTTCTTGAGCTGTCTGCCATCTCCAGTGAGATTTTAGCAGCTTGCACCTCATAGATTCCCAGTTTCTCCATTATAGAGAGGGGCATGAGGTTTATTCCTGAACCAAGGTCACACAGAGCTTTAAAGATCATGGTGCCTATGGTGCAGGGTATTATGAACTTTCCAGGATCCTGTCTCTTCTGAGGCAATGTCAGTTGATCCAGATCACTTAGTTCATAGATGAACAAGGGAGGTTCAACTTCCCAAGCATCAATGCCAAATAATTTGGCATTCAGCTTCATGATTGCACCAAGAAACTTGGCAGTTTGCTCTTCAGTAACATCCTCATTCTCTTCAGAAGAGGAATACTCATCAGAGCTCATGAAGGGCATAAGGAGGTTCAATGGAATCTCTATGGTCTCTAGATGAGCCTCAGAGTCCTTTGGTTCCTCAGAGGGAAGCTCCTTATTGATCACTGGACGTCCC
>NC_029788.2:40257308-40261019 GCF_000816755.2 Arachis ipaensis | reverse complement strand
TACTCCATTAGTCTTAACAGTATCACATATCTGCAAGAATTCAGTTAAGAACTGAAAAGGATCTTCAGATGGAAGTCCATGAAACTTGCAGTTCTGCTGCATTAGAGAAACTAATTGAGGTTTCAGCTCAAAGTTGTTTGCTCCAATGGCAGGAATGGAGATGCTTCTTCCATGTAGATTGGAATTAGGTGCAGTAAAGTCACCAAGCATCTTCCTTACATTATTATTATTTTCGGCTGCCATCTCCTCTGCTTGTTCGAAAATTTCTGAAAGGTTATCTCTGGATTGTTGTATTTTAGCTTCTCTTAATTTTCTCTTCAGAGTCCTTTCAGGTTCTGGATCTGCTTCCACAAGAATGTTCTTATCCTTGCTCCTGCTCGTATGACAAGGAAGAATGGATAGAAAAATGATAATAATAATAGAGATCCTTTATACCACAGTATAGGGATCCCTTTGTGAGTGGAAGAAAAGAGGGGGAGACAAAGAATGTGATGTAAAGGAAGAAGCACAACTGTACGAATGGAAGAGATGTGAGATGAGATGTTAGGATATGAATGAATAAATAGAATAGGATGGGGGAGGTATAATTTTCGAAAATTATTTTGAAAAGGAGTTAGTGATTTTTGAAAATAGTTTTTGAAAAATGTTTAGTAATTTTTTTTTTCGAAATTTTTTTTTGAAATCAAAAATAAAAATAAAAATAATTAGTTAATTAAAAAAGAAATTTTTGAAAAAGGGAGAGGTATTTTCGAAAATTAGAGAGAGAGAGTTAGTTAGGTAGTTTTGAAAAAGTTAAGAAACAAACAAAAAGTTAGTTAGTTAGTTGAAACAAATTTTGAAAAGATGGGAAGTTAGGAAGTTAGAAAAGATATTTTGAAAAGATATTTTTGAAAAAGATAAGATAAGAAGATATTTTTGAAAAGATATGATAGAAATTAGTTTTTGAGGAAAGATTTGATTTTTAAAATCTCAATTAATGACTTGATTCATAAGAAATCACAAGATATGATTCTAGAACTTAAAGTTTGAATCTTTCTTAACAAGCAAGTAACAAACTTCAAATTTTTGAATCAAAACATTAATTGATTATGTTATTTTCGAAAATTTGGATATTCTTGGCCAAAGTATGGACTATTATATATTGCTGGAAAGCCCTGGATGTCTACTTTCCAACGCAATTGAAAGCGCGCCATTTCAAGTTTTGTAGCTCCAGAAAATCCACTTTGAGTGCAGGGAGGTCAGAATCCAACAGCATCAGCAGTCCTTTTTCAACCTCTGAATCTGATTTCTGCTCAAGTCCCTCAATTTCAGCCAGAAAATATCTGAAATCACAGAAAAACACACAAACTCATAGTAAAGTCCAGAAATGTGAATTTAACATAAAAACTAATGAAAACATCCCTAAAAGTAACTAGATCCTACTAAAAACATACTAAAAACAATGTCAAAAAGCGTATAAATTATCCGCTCATCACTAATTCCATACTGGACCATAGCAGAGTAAAGCTGTTTGTTGTAGAAGTGAGTGCCCCATCACTAATTAGTGCTCTAGGGACACCAAACCTGCTGAAGATATGTTTCTGGAGGAACTTCAGCACTGTCTTAGTATCATTAGTGGGTGTGGCAATGGCCTCTACCTATTTTGATACATAGTCGACTGCCACCAGAATATAAGTGTTTGAGTATGATGGTGGGAAAGACCCCATGAAGTCAATACCCCATACATCAAACAACTCAATCTCCAAGATTCCTTGTTGAGGCATGGCGTAACCATGAGGCAGATTACCAGCTCTTTGGTAAATGTCACAGTTACGTACAAACTCTCGGGAATCTCTATAGAGGGTAGGCCAGTAGAAGCCACATTGGAGGACCTTGGTGGCTGTTCGCTCACCTCCGAAATGACCTCCATATTGTGACCCATGGCAATGCCATAAGATCTTCTGTGCTTCTTCTCTAGGCACACACCTACAGATTATTCCGTCTGCACATCTCTTGAAGAGATAGGGTTCATCCCACAAGTAGTACTTTGCATCAGTAATTAATTTTTTCTTTTGTTTCCTGCTGTACTCCTTGTGTATGAACCTTGCAGCTTTATAGTTTGCAATATCTGCAAACCATGGTGTTTCCTGAATGGCAAACAAATGCTCATCCGGAAAGGTCTCAGAGATCTCAATAGAGGGGAAAGATGCCCCTTCTACTGGCTCTATCCAGGACAGATGGTCAGCCACTTAGTTTTCTATCCTTTTTCTGTCTCTTATTTCTATATCAAACTCTTGCAGAAGTAACACCCATCTTATGAGCCTGGGTTTTGAATCCTGCTTTGTAAGTAGATATTTAAGAGCAGCATGGTCAGTGTACACAATCACTTTTGATCCTACCAAGTATGATCTAAACTTGTCAATGGCATAAACCACTGCAAGTAATTCTTTTTATGTGGTTGTGTAATTTTTTTGGGTATCATTTAAAACACGGCTAGCATAATAAATGACATGCAGAAACTTGTCATGCCTTTGCCCCAATACTGCACCAATGGCATGGTCACTGGCATCACACATTAATTCGAATGGTAATGTTCAGTCTGGTGCAGAAATAACTGGTGCTGTGACCAGCTTAGCTTTCAGAGTTACAAACTCCTGCAGACACTCTGTGTCAAATACAAATGGCGTGTCAGCAGCTGGCAGGTTGCTTAGAGGTTTTGCAATTTTTGAAAAATCCTTTATAAACCTCCTATAGAATCCTGCATGCCCCAGAAAGCTTCTGATTGCCTTAACATTGGCAGGTGGTGGTAATTTTTTAATTACCTCTACTTTAGCTTGATCCACCTCTATTCCTTTATTCGAAATATTATGCCCAGGGACAATCCCTTCAGTCACCATAAAGTGACATTTTCCAAGTTTAAAACCAGGTTAGTCTCTTGGCATCTTTTCAGAACCAGTGTCAGGTGATCAAGACAGGAGCTGAATGAGTCTCCATATACTGAGAAGTCATCCATGAAGACTTCCAGAAAATTTTCCACCATATTAGAGAAAATAGAGAGCATGCATCTCTGAAAGGTTGCAGGCGCATTACACAGCCCAAATGGCATCCTTCTGTAAGCAAACACTCCAGATGGACATGTGAATGCTGTTTTCTCTTAATCCTGGGGATCTACTGTAATTTGGTTGTAGCCTGAATAGCCATCCAAAAAGCAGTAATAATCATGACCTGCTAGTCTTTCTAGCATCTGGTCTATGAATGGTAAAGAAAAATGATCCTTTCTGGTGGCAGTATTGAGCCTTCTGTAGTCAATACACATGCGCCACCCTGTAATTGTTCTTGTAGGAACCAATTCATTTTTTTCATTATGAACCATTGTCATGCCTCCCTTTTTTGGGACAACTTGGACATGGCTTGCCCAGGGGCTATCAGAAATAGGATAAATAATCCCAGCCTCCAGTAACTTGGTGACCTCTTTCTGCACTACTTCCTTCATGGCTGGATTTAACCACCTCTGTGGTTGAACCACTGGCTTAGCATCATCCTCCAATAGGATCTTGTGTATGCGTCTAGCTGGGCTTATGCCCTTAAGGTCACTTATGCATCTAGCTGGATTTAGCACTTGAAGTAGTGCTTCCTCTTCCTGTGAATTCAAAGCAGAGCTTATGATCACTGGAAAAGTGTCACCTTCTCCCAGAAATGTATATTTCAGGGATGGTGGTAATGGTTTGAGCT
>NC_029788.2:40245989-40257284 GCF_000816755.2 Arachis ipaensis | reverse complement strand
TTTAGTGGGGAAGACGAATGGCCCAACCCTGACAATCATGTCTTCAATCACGCCTGATGGGTATTTAATAGAGCCATCAGCAAGTTGGAGACATATCCGGGTTGGTTTGACTTCTTTAGTTAAACCAAGCTTTCTGATAGTGGATGCAGGTATTAGATTGATACTTGCCCCAAGATCATATAAAGCTATCTTGGTGCAATTACCCTCTAATGTGCATGGTATCATGAAGCTCCCGGGACCTTTAAGCTTTTCTGGGAAGATTTTCAGAATGACTGCACTGCATTCTTCAGTGAGGAGAACTCTTTCAGTTTCTCTCCAATCCTTCTTATGACTCAAGATCTCTTTCATGAACTTGGCATAAGAAGGTATTTGCTCAAGTGCCTCTGTAAATGGAATCTTTATTTCAAGAGTCCTGAGATAGTCTGCAAAGCGAGCAAATTGCCTATCCTGCTCCTCTTGGCAGAGTTTTTGAGGATAAGGCATTTTGGCTTTGTATTCTTCAACCTTGATTGCTGTAGGTTTATTTCCTACAGAGGTGGTTGGAGAAGCCTTTTTAGAGGGGTTGTTATCAGCACTTGTGTGTGTCTGATCCCTCACTGGTGTTTGAATGCCAGGGGTGGAAGCTGGATTGGCGTTGGACGCCAACTCCTTACCTATTCCTAGCGTTTGAACGCCAGAACTGAGCTTCCTTTAGGCGTTTAACGCCAACTCCTTGCTTGTTTGTGGCGTTTGAACGCCAGAACTGAGCATGGGTTGGGCGTTCAACACCAGCTCTCCATCCTTTTCTGGCGTTTGAGTGCCAGAATCATTCCTCTCTGGGCTCTTACTGTCCTCAGAGGGATTTTGAATGATATTTTGCTCATCCTCTGTCAGTTGTTCTTTTCTTGGCTTTCTGCTGCTCTGAAGCGAGGTATTTAATGTTTTCCCACTTCTTAATTGAATTGCCTGGCACTCTTCTGGTATCTACTTTGATAACTACTGTTTTGTCTGATTCAATTGTGCCTCCATATTTTTATTAGCATATTTAGTGTCTTGTAGCATCTCCTTAAATTCTGCTAGCTGTTTTGTTAGAAAGCACAATTGTTGATTGAGTTCAGCAACTTGTTCTGGAGGACCAAGTTCAGTAGATACTGCTTTGGCTTCTTCTTTTATGGAGGACCCATTACTTATGTACAGATGCTGGTTTCTAGCAACTATATCAATAAGCTCTTGAGCCTCTTCAATAGTTTTCCTCATGTGTATGGATCCACCAGCTGAGTGGTCTAGGGACATCTGAGCTCCTTCTGTAAGCCCATAGTAGAAGATGTTTAATTGTACCCATTCTGAAAACATTTCAGAGGGGCATTTCCTTAGCATCCCTCTGTACCTTTTCCAGGCATTATAAAGGGATTCATCATCTTCTTGTTTAAAGCCTTAGATGTCCAGCCTTAGCTGTGTCATCCTTTTTGGAGGGAAATATTGATTCAGGAATTTATCTGATAACTGTTTCTATGTCCTTATGCTTGCTGCGGGTTGGTTATTTAACCACCTTTTTGCTTAATCTTTTACAACAAATGGAAACAGTAACAGCCTGTATACATCCTGATCTACCTCCTTGTCACATACTGTGTCAGCAATTTACAAGAATTGTGCCAGAAATTCAGTAGGTTCTTCCTGTGGAAGACCGGAATACTGGCAGTTTTGCTGCACCATGACAATGAGCTGAGGATTTAGCTAAAAACTGCCTGCTTTGATGGAGGGTATACAGATACTACTCCCATATGCAGCAGTAGTGGGATTACCATATGACCACAGAGTTCTTCTAGACTGTTCATTTCTACTTAGATCCATGATGGATAAAATGGAATTGATATGAATTGCAAAGAAAATATATTTTTAAATTTTTTTGAAAACCGAAATTAAAATAAAATAAAATAAAACAAATGAAAAATTGACTATAATTTCGAAAATTAGAAGAAAAAGAAATAGAAGAAAATTGAAAACTAAATTAATTAATTAAAAAGATTTGAAAAAGATGTGGGTGAGAATTTTCGAAAAAAATGAAGAGAGAGAAATTGGTTAGGAAGTTTTGAAAAAGATATGTCTTAAAATTAAAGATACTTGTAAGAAAATAAAATAAAATAAAAGATATGAAAAATATTTGATTTTAAGATTTGAGATTAGAAAAGATAAGATAAAATAGAAATTTTAAAATAAAAATCTGAATTTTTTTGAAAAAATTTTGAAATATTTGCTCAAAAATAGTTAGAGAAGATATTTTTTTTATTTTTGAATTTTATGATGAAAAAGAAAAACACACAAAAGACACACAACTTAAAATTTTTAGATCTAATGCTCCTTGTTTTCAAAAATTTTGGAGAGAAAATACCAAGGAACACCAAACTTAAAAATTTTAAGATCAAAACACAAGGAAGACTCAAGAACACTTTGAAGACTCACAAGAACAACAAGAACATGAAGAAAGAACACCAAACTTAAAATTTTTAGAAAACCAAAACAAAATTTTTGAAAACTAAAGAAAAGTTAACAGGAGAACACCAAACTTAAAGTTTAGCACAAGATTTATTCAAAGAAAATTTATTTTTGAAAATATTTTAGAAAGAAAATTCCCAATTACCAAGAACATAAGCACACTGCTCTAGCCAATTAAGCTATAAATTTAAAGTGTTTTAATAAAGGTATTTAATGTATAAATTTTTTATTTTTAATTAATTTTTTTTGGATACTAATAATTCGAAAATGCACAAGAAAAACAAGAAAAATCACAAAACAAGAAAAATAAAGATCAAACAAGGAAAATAAACAAGAACAACTTGAAGATTAAGAAAGAACAATGAACACAAATTCGAAAATTTAAAAGAAAATAAAAACATGCAATTGACACCAAACTTAAAATATGAAACTAAACTCAAACAGAAAAACTCAATTATCAGTTTATAAAATTTTCGAAAAATTTAAAAAGAGAAAATAAGGATTTAAAAAAAATTTCAACCAAAAACAATAATAGAAGACTCTAAACCAAAAAAAAAAAAATTTTCCTAATCTAAGCAACAAAATAAACCGTCAGTTGTCCAAACTCGAACAATCCCCGGCAACGGCGCCAAAAACTTGGTGCACGAATTGTAAATCACACTTTTCACAACTCGTACCACTAACCAGCAAGTGCACTGGGTCGTCCAAGTAATACCTTACGTGAGCAAGGGTCGAATCCCACGGAGATTGTTGGATTGAAGCAATCTATGGTTATCTTGTAATTCTTAGTCATGATATCAATTATAATTATCAGTTTGGATTGCGAAAAATAAAAGAGCATGAATTAAATACTTTTTATGCAGTAATGGAGAATATGTTGGAGTTTTGGAGATGCTTTGTCTTCTGAATCTCTGCTTTTCCCCTGTCTTCTTCTTCACGCACGCAAGGTTCCTCCTATGGCAAGTTGTGTGTTGGTGGATCACCCTTGTCAATGGCTACCATCCGTCTTCTCAGTGAAAATGGTCCAGGTGCGCTGTCACCGCACGGCTAATCATCTGTCGGTTCTCACTCATGCTGGAATAGGATCCATTGATCCTTTTGCATCTGTCACTATGCCCAACCCTTGTGAGTTTGAAGCTCGTCACAGTCATTCAATCCCTAAATCCTACTCGGAATACCACAAACAAGGTTTAGACTTTCCGGACTCTCAAGAATGCTGCCAATGGATTCTAGCTTATACCACGAAGATTCTGATTAAGGAATCCAATAGATACTCATTCAATCGAAGGTAGAACGAAGGTGGTTGTCAGTCACGCGTTCATAGGTTGAGAATGGTGATGAATGTCACGGATCATCACATCCATCATATTGAAGTGCGAATGAACATCTTAGATGGAAACAAGCGTGTTTAAATAGAAAACAGAAATAATTGCATTAATTCATCGAGACACAGCAGAGCTCCTCACCCCCAACAATGGAGTTTAGAGACTTATGCTGTCAAAGAGTACAAAGTTCAGATCTAAAATATCATGAGGTACAAAATAAATCTCTAAAAGTTGTTTAAATACTAAACTAGTAACCTAGGTTTACAGAAAATGAGTAAACTAAGATAGATAGTGCAGAAATCCACTTTTGGAGTCCACTTGGTGTGTGCTGGGGCTGAGACTTGAGCTTTACACGTGCCTAGGCTGTTTCTAGAGTTAAACACCAGGTTGTAACCTGTTTCTGGCGTTTAACTCCAACTTGTAACATGTTTCTGGCGTTTAACGCCAGAATAAAACATGAAACTGGCGTTGAACGCCAATGTACGTCGTCTATCCTTGAACAAAGTATGGACTATTATATATTGCTGGAAAGCCCTGGATGTCTACTTTCCAACGCAATTGAGAGCGCGCCAATTGGACTTCTGTAGCTCCAAAAAATCCATTCCGAGTGCAGGGAGGTCAGAATCCAACAGCATCAGCAGTCCTTTTTCAGCCTGAATAAGATTTTTGCTCAGCTCCCTCAATTTCAGCCAGAAAATACCTGAAATTATAGAAAAGTACACAAACTCATAGTAAAGTCTAGAAATATGAATTTTGCCTAGAAACTAATAAAAATATACTAAAAACTAACTAAAACATACTAAAAACTATATGAAATTGAGCCAAAAAGCGTATAAAATATCCGCTCATCAATCCACCTGAGTTTTTAGTGTCTCTTTCATGCTATGTTCTTCATTAGATTCTCCACATGAAGCCATGGGGTTCTTTGAGTGTCCAAACGTTGGGAAGCTAATCGATTTATTGCTTGCTCCAGTTGATGAAGAGTTGTATGAACTTGATCCATTGTTTCCTTGAGACGGTCCCTTGGCTCTTGTTCTTCTTGAGTAACGTGATTGGGATCATATGGCTCATGGATCAATGGATATGGGGAAGGTCTATATGGAGAAGGTGGCTCTCGGGAGTAATTGGATTGGAATTGGGGTGGCTCTATGTATGGTTCATATGGCTCATGGGGTGGTTGATATGGTGGATATGGATTGGGGTCATATGGAGGCGAACGGTGGAAAGGGACTTGGGAGTATGGTGGTTCAAAGTTAGGTTGAGGAGGTAGTTCATAAGCATATGGTGGGGCTTGTTGGTAACTACAAGGGAGTCCTCCATATTCATCGTCTTGGTACGCACCCTGGAATGGCTCTTGACCATAGTAATTTGGTGGAGGTTGGTTGTCACGAAAAGGTCCACCATAACTATTGTCTTAGTATGCATCATAGAATGGTTGTTGGTTATAGCGCATTGGAGGGGGTTGTTGCCAAGAGGGTTGATCAAATCCTTGTGGCTCCTCCCATCTTTGATTGTTCCAACCTTGATGCATGTTCTCATTATAGCGTCCATTCCCTGCAACACAATTGAATTGCAGGGAAGTGTTCTTATTATTGGTTGTGGAAAAGTATCTTTTCGGGTTTTTCGAATAGGGAACAAGAAAAGTAAATTGCGAGAATTAAAATAATAACTAATAAAGCTCTTAGCAAGGTATGCGAACTGGACGTCCTATCCTAGTTATCCTTATCAACTGTGATGAGAATTGTTCATTACTCCCACTTAGTTAACCCTTACTAAATAAAGAAAAGTCAAGTGGACTAATCAATTTAATTTCTCAAGTCCTAGTCAGCTCCTAAGGAAAGACTAGCTTTAGAGGGATCCAAATTAACCAGCAAATTCCAATTATCAATCAATAAGGAGTTTGATAACTCAAGCGTCTCCAGTTAATCAATTCAACCTAAGGATGTAAAAAGCTAGATTAAAATCATAAATATGAAATACTTCAAATTGCATTAAATAAAGAAATCAAATCTAACATGGAGTTTATAAACCAAATTGGAAAAATAAATAAACTGGAATGCTAGAATAAATAAAAGTAGAAGAGAAATTAAATTAGAGGAACATTGAACCTGGAATCGAGAAGAAACAAACCTAAAACTAATAAAAATCCTAAAACCCAAGAGAGATGAGAGAGCCTCTCTCTCTAGAAACTACATCTAAACCTAGAATTGTGAATAATGAAAAGTGTCTCGAGTCTCTTCTTGTCCCCTGGCTTTAGTCTGCGTTTCTGGGCCAAAAACTGGGTCCAAACTCAGCCCGAAATCACTCCCAGCATTTTCTGCATTTTCTGCAGGTAGCGCATGTCACGCGTACGCGTCGATGGTCTTCTTCGCGTGTCACACGTCCGCGTCAGGTACGCGTACACGTCACTGTGCAAACTCGCTTTCACGTGTATGCGTTAGGTACGCGCACGCGTCGCTGTGAAAATCTCCAGATCACGCGCACGCGTGAGCCAGGCATGCGCGTCGATGCTCGCTGGTTATCTCATTTATTTCTTGTGTTTCTTCCATTTTTGCAAGCTTCCTTTTCATCATCTAAGCCATTCCTGCCCATAAAGCCTGAAACAGTTAACACACGGATCACGGCATCGAATGGTATAAAGGGGAATTAAAATAGACAAATTAAAGGCTTAGGAAGTGGTGCACAAAATTGTGATCTCAGGCAACGGCTTCAAAAACTCTGCACGCACGTCTTAATAAATCGTTTTTTATTCACAACTTCGATACAATTAACCAGCAAGTGCACTGGGTCGTCCAAGTAATAAAACCTTACGTGAGTAAGGGTCGATCCCATGGAGATTGTTGGTATGAAGCAAGCTATGGTCACCTTGTAAATCTCAGTCAGGCGAATATCAAATAATTATGGAGTTTTCGAAAATAAATAATAAATAAACAGAAAATAAAGATAGAAATACTTATGTAATTCATTGGTGGGAATTTCAGATAAGCGTATAGAGATGCGTTCGTTCCTCTGAACCTCTACTTTCCTGCTGTCTTCATCCAATCAATCCTACTCCTTTCTATGGCTGGCTTTATTTAAGGACATCACCGTTGTCAATGGCTACTTTTCATCCTCTCTGTGAAAATGGTCCGATGCGCTGTCACTGCATGGCTAATCATCTGGAGGCATCACCGTTGTCAATGGCTGCATCCCATCCTCTTGTGAAAATGGTCCAAATGCTCTGTCACAGCACGGCTAATCATCTGAGGTTCTCGATCATACTGGAATAGGATTCACCCTCCTTTTGCGTCTGTCACTACGCCCAGCACTCGCGAGTTTGAAGTTTGTCACAGTCATTCAATCCTAGAGTCCTACTCGGAATACCACAGACAAACTTTAGACTTTCCGGACTCTCATGAATGCCGCCATCAATCTAGCTTATACCACGAAGATTCTGATTAAGAGATCCAAGAGATACTCATTCAATCTAAGGTGGAACGGAAGTGGTTGTCAGGCACGCGTTCGTGGGGGAATGATGATGATTGTCACGTTCATCACATTCATATTAAAGTGCGAATGAATATCTTAGAAGCGGAATAAGTTGAATTGAATAGAAAAACAGTAGTACTTTGCATTAATCTTTGAGGAATAGCAGAGCTCCACATCTTAATCTATGGAGTGCAGAAACTCTACCGTTTGAAAATACATAAGTGATGAAGGTCCAGGAATGGCTGAATGGCCAGCCCCCAAACGTGATCAATAGATCAAAAGATAATCCAAGGATGTTAAAAGATCTCTAATACAATAGTAAAAAGTCCTATTTATACTAAACTAGCTACTAGGGTTTACAGAAGTAAGTAATTGATGCATAAATCCACTTCCGGGGCCCACTTGGTGTGTGCTTGGGCTAAGCTTTAGCTTTCCACGTGCAGAGACTTCTTGAACTCCAAGTTGTAACGTGTTTTTGGCGTTCAACTCTGGTTCGTGACGTGTTTCTGGCGTTTAACTCCAGACTACAGCGTAGAACTGGCGTTCAACGCCCTTTTGCATCATCTAAACTCGGCCAAAGTATGGACTATTATATATTGCTGGAAAGCTCTGGATATCTACTTTCTAACGCAATTGGAAGCGCGCCATTTTGAGTTCTGTAGCTCCAGAAAATCTACTTTGAGTGCAGGGAGGTTAGAATCCAACAGCATCAGCAGTCCTTCTTCAACCTCTGAATCTGATTTTTGCTCAAGTCCCTCAATTTCAGCCAGAAAATACCTGAAATCAAAGAAAAACACACAAACTCATAGTAAAGTCCAAAAATATGAATTTAACATAAAAACTAATAAAAACATCCCTAAAAGTAACTAGATCCTGCTAAAAATAAACTAAAAACAATGCCAAAAAGCGTATAAATTATCCGCTCATCACAACACCAAACTTAAATTGTTGCTTGTCCCCAAGCAACTGAAAATTAAATAGGATAAAAAGAAGAGAATATACTATAAATTCCAAACTATCAATGAAACATAGCTCCAATCAGATGAGCGGGACTTGTAGCTTTTTGCCTCTTGAATAGTTTTGGCATCTCACTTTATCCATTGAGGTTCAGAATGATTGGCATCAATAGAAACTCAGAGTTCAGATAGTGTTATTGATTCTCCTAGTTCAGTATGTTGATTCTTGAACACAGCTACTTTATGAGTCTTGGTCGTGGCCCTAAGCACTTTGTTTTCCAGTATTACCACCGGATATATAAATGCCACAGACACATAATTGGGTAAACCTTTTCAGATTGTGACTTAGCTTTGCTAAAGTCCCCAATTAGAGGTGTCCAGGGTTCTTAAGCACACTCTTCTTTTGATTTGGACCTTGACTTTAACCGCTCAGTCTCAAGTTTTCACTTGACACCTTCACGCCACAAGCACATGGTTAGGGACAGCTTGGTTTAGCCGCTTAGGCCAGGATTTTATTCCTTTAGGCCCTTCTATCCACTGATGCTCAAAGCCTTGGGATCCTTTTTATTTACCCTTGCCTTTTGGTTTTAAGGGTTATTGGCTTTTTGCTCTTGCCTTTTGGTTTTAAGAGCTTTTGGCTTTTTCTGCTTGCTTTTTTTTTTGCTATTTTTTTTCCTGCAAGCTTTTGTATTCACTGCTTTTTCTTGATTCAAGAATCATTTTTATGATTTTTCAGATTATCAAATAACATGTCTCCTTGTCATCATTCTTTCAAGAGCCAACATATTTAACATTCTTAAACAACAACTTCAAAAGACATATGCACTGTTCAAGCATTCATTCAGAAAACAAAAAGTATTGTCACCATATCAATATAATTAAACTAAGTTCAAGGATAAATTCAAAACTCATGTACTTCTTGTTCTTTTGAATTAAAACATTTTTATTTAAGAGAGGTGATGGATTCATAGGACATTCATAACTTTAAGACATAGATAGCAAATAAGATGAGGAAAATCTACCCTTGCCATGGGGGAGGACTTTTCGGCTATTTTGTAGAGTTCAAGGGAGATGACTTCATGAACTTCTACTTTCTCTCCAATCATGATGCTATGAATCATGATGGCCCGATCCACAGTAACTTTAGATCGGTTGCTAGTGGGGATGATGGAGCGTTGGATGAACTCTAACCATCCTCTAGCCACAGGCTTGAGGTCCAGTCTTCTTAGTTGAACCGGCTTGCCTTTGGAGTCAATCTTCCATTGAGCTCCTTCCACACATATGTCCATGAGGACTTGGTCCAACCTTTGATTAAAGTTGACCCTTCTAGTGTAGGGGCGTGCATCTCCTTGCATCATGGGCAAGTTAAACGCCAACCTCACGTTTTCCGGACTAAAATCAAAGTATTTCTCCCGAACCATGGTGAGATAATTCTTTGGGTTCGGGTTCTTACTTTGGTCATGGTTCCTAGTGATCCATGCATTGGCATAGAACTCTTGAACCATTAGGATGCCGACTTGTTGGATGGGGTTTGTTAGAACTTCCCAACCTCTTCTTTGGATTTCATGTCGGATCTCCGGATACTCATTTCTCTTGAGATTGAAAGGGACCTCGGGGATCACCTTCTTCTTGGCCACAACATCATAGAAGTGGTCTTGATGAGCTTTGGAGATGAATCTTTCCATCTCCCATGACTTGGAGGTGGAAGCTTTTGTCTTTCCTTTTCCTTTTCTAGAGGATTCTCCGGTCTTAGGTGCCATCAATGGTAATGGAAAAACAAAAAAACTATGCTTTTACCACACCAAACTTAGAATATTACTCGCCCTCGAGCAAAAGAAGAAAGAATAGTAGAAGAAGAAGAAGAAAATATGGAGGGGAGGAGGGAGAGGTGTATTCGGCCAAGAAGGGGAAGAGAGGGTTGTGTTGTGTGAAAATGAGGAAGAATGGAGGGCTATATATAGGGAAGGGAGGGGGGTAATAGGTGAAGAATTTTGGGGAAGAGTGTTTATTGGGAAGAGAGGATGAACATTAAGAAGAGGGAAGAGAGTGAGTGGTGGTAGGTGGGGATCCTGTGGGATCCACAGATCCTGAGGTGTCAAGGATTTGCATCCCTGCACCAATTAGGCATGTAAAATGCCTTTGCATGCCATTCTGGCATTTAAATGCTGAATTGATGCTTGTTCTGGGCGTTCAGCGCCCAGATGCAGCATATTTCTGGCGTTGAACACCAGCCAGATGCTTGTTTCTGGCGTTCAGCGCCAGCTCTTCTTCACTGTGCATTTCTGGCGTCTGAACGCCAGGATGCTGCTTGTTTCTGGCATTCAATGCCAGAAACATGCTCTGTTCTGGCGTTGAACGCCAGACAGATGCTCCTTACTGGCGTTTAAACGCCAGTAAGTCCTTCCTCCAGGGTGTGATTTTTTTTTCTGCTGTTTTTGATTCTGTTTTCAATTTTTATATTTATTTTGTGACTCCACATAATCATGAACCTATAAAGACATATAACTAATAAAAATATAATTAAATAAAAATTGGATTGCCTCCCAACAAGCGCTTCTTTAATGTCAATAGCTTGACAGTGGGCTCTCATGGAGCCTCACAGATGTTCAGAGCATTGTTGAGACTCCCCAACACCAAACTTAGAGTTTGACTGTGGGGGCTCTAGTTGACTCTATTTTGAGAGAATCTTACTGTGCCTCTTTTCCATGTTTACAGAAGGATGTCCTTGAGTTTTAAACTCAAGGGAGTCCTCATTCAATTGAAGGACTAGTTCACCTCTGTTAACATCAATCACAGCTCTTGCTATGGCTAGGAAGGGTCTTCCAAGGATGATGGATTCATCCTCATCCTTCCCACTATCTAGGATTATGAAATCAGCAGGGATGTAAAGGCCTTCAACCTTTACTAACATGTCCTCTACTTGTCCATAAGCCTGTTTTATGGAATTGTCTGCCATCTCTAATGAGATTCTAGCAGCTTGCACCTCAAACATTCCCAGTTTCTCTATTACAGAGAGTGGCATGAGGTTTATTCCTGACCCAAGATCACATAGAGCCTTCTCAAAGGTCATGGTG
>NC_029788.2:40202136-40245905 GCF_000816755.2 Arachis ipaensis | reverse complement strand
ATTCTCTTCAGAAGAGGAATACTCATCAGAGCTCATGAATGGCATAAGGAGGGTTAATGGAATCTCTATGGTCTCTAGATGAGTCGCAGATTCCTTTGGTTCCTCAGAGGGAAACTCCTTATTGATCACTGGACGTCCCAGGAGGTCTTCCTCACTGGGATTCACGTCCTCCCCTTCCTCCTTGGGTTCGGCCATGATGGTTATATCAATAGCTTTGCACTCTCCTTTTGGATTTTCTTCTGTATTGCTTGGGAGAGTACTAGGAGGGATTTCAGTGATCCTTTTACTCAGCTGGCCCACTTGTGCCTCCAAATTTCTAATGGAGGACCTTGTTTCATTCATGAAACTTACTGTGGCCTTAGATAGATCAGAGACTAAGTTTGCTAAATTAGATGTATTTTGTTCAGAGTTCTCTGTCTGTTGCTGAGTGGATGATGGAAAAGGTTTACTATTGTTAAACCTACTCCTTCCACCATTATTAAAGCCTTGTTGAGGCTTTTGTTGATCCTTCCATGAGAGATTTGGGTGATTTCTCCATGAGGGATTATAGGTGTTTCCATATGGTTCAAGAATTCAGTTAAGAACTGAAAAGGATCTTCAGATGGAAGTCCATGAAACTTGCAGTTTTGTTGCATCAGAGAAACTAGTTGAGGTTTAAGCTCAAAATTGTTTGCTCCAATGGTGGGGATGGAGATACTTCTTCCATGTAAATTAGAATTAGGTGCAGTAAAGTCACCAAGCATCCTCCTTGCATTATTATTATTTTCAGCTGCCATCTCCTCTTCCTGTTCAAAAATTTCTGAAAGGTGCTTGCTGGATTATTTTAATTTAGCTTCTTTTAGTTTCCTCTTCAGAGTCCTTTCAGGTTCTGGATCTGCTTCAACAAGAATGTTCTTGTCCTTGCTCCTGCTCATATGAAAAAGAAGGGAACAGAAAAATAATAATAGGGATCCTTTTTACCAGAGTATAGAGGTTCCCCTATGTGAGTAGAAGAAGAAAAGAATGTAAAGAAGGGAAGAAGAGAAAATTCGAACACAGATGGAAGAGGGGGTTCGAATTTGGGTGAGATGAAGTGTTAGTAGGTGAATAAATAAATAGAAGGAGATGAGAGAGAAAGAGGATTTTCGAAAATAAAATTTTGAAAAGGGGTTAGTGATTTTCGAAAATTAGGAATGAAATCAAGTTTAAAATTAAAAATTGAAACAATTAGTTAATTAAAAAGAAATTTTTTGAAAAAGAGGGAGACATTTTTGAAAATTAGAGAGAGGGAGTTAGTTAGGTAGTTTTGAAAAAGATAAGAAACAAACAAAAAGTCAATTAGTTAGTTGAAACAAATTTGAAAATCAATTTTGAAAAGATAAGAAGATAAGAAGTTAGAAAAGATATTTTAAAATCAAATTTTTGAAAAAGATAAGATTTAAAAAAAAAAGATATGATAGAAATATATGATTAGAATTAGTTTTGAAAAAGATTTGTTTTTTTAAAATCATAATTAATGACTTGACTCACAAGAAATCACAAGATATGATTTTAGAACTTAAAGTTTGAATCTTTCTTGACAAGCAAGTAACAAACTTGAAATTTTTGAATCAAAACATTAATTAATGAGAATATTTTCGAAAATTATGAGATAAAATTAGGAAAAAGATTTTTGAAAAATATTTTTAAAATTTTTGAAAATAAATAAGAAAAATGAAAAAGATTTGATTTTTGAAAAAGATTTTGAAAAAGATAAGATTTTTAAATTGAAAAATTGATTTGACTCATAAAAACAACTAGATTTTAAAATTTTTTTGAAAAAGTCAATCTAAATTTTCGAAATTTATGAGTGAAAAAGGGGAAGATATTTTTTTGATTTTTGAATTTTCAATGATGAAAGAGAAAAACATGAAAAAGACTCAATGCATGAAAGTTATGGATCAAAACAATGAATGCATGCAAGAATGCTATGAATGTCAAGATGAACACCAAGAACACTTTGAAGATCATGATGAACATCAAGAACATATTTTTGAAAAGTTTTCAATGCAAAGAAAACATGCAAGACACCAAACTTAGAAATCTTTCATGTTCAGAACCTATGAATGCAAAAATGCACATGAAAAACAAGAAAAGACACAAAACAAGAAAACATCAAGATCAAACAAGAAGACTGGCCAGGAACAACTTGAAGATCATGAAGAACACTATGAATGCATGAATGCATGAGTTTTCGAAAAATGCAGAGAATTTTTAGAAAAAATGCAATTGACACCAAACTTGAAATTGACTCAAGACTCAAACAAGAAACACAAAATGTTTTTTATTTTTATGATTTTATGATTTTTTTGTATTTTTCGGACATTATTTGTGAAAAAGAAAAATAAGGATTCCAAAATTTTTAATATGAATTCCAGGAATCTTGCACTCTTAGTCTAAAGCTCCAATCTGAGGGTTAGACATGGCTTAATAGCTAGTCAAGCTTTAGCATGTAAATCTTTTGGATCAGGAACAGCAGCAAGTGGATTAGCAACAACTAGCTTGCTCTTGATAATGTTGGGTTGGAAGCCCCAGTCCAAATGAATTTAGACATGGCTTTATAGCCAGTCAGGCTTCAACATGCTTCATGAAACACTAGAATTCATTCTTAAAAAAATTTAGAATAATTTTCGAAAACAGATGAGAAATTTTTGAAAGATTTTTGAAAAATTTTTTTTGAAAAATTTTTGAAAATAAAACAAAAAGAAAATTACCTAATCTGAGCAACACGATGAACCGTCAGTTGTCCAAACTCGAACAATCCCCGGCAACGGCGCCAAAAACTTGGTGCACGAAATTGTGATCTCAGGCAACGGCGCCAAAAACTCTGTACGCACGTCTTAATAAATCGTTTTTCATTCACAACTTCGATACAACTAACCAGCAAGTGCACTGGGTCGTCCAAGTAATAAAACCTTACGTGAGTAAGGGTCGATCCCACGGAGATTGTTGGTATGAAGCAAGCTATGGTCACCTTATAAATCTCAGTCAGGCGAATATCAAATAGTTATGGAGTTTTCGAAAATAAATAATAAATAAACAGAAAATAAAGATAGAAATATTTATGTAATTCATTGGTGGGAATTTCAGATAAGCGTATAGAGATGTGTTCGTTCCTCTGAACCTCTGCTTTCCTGCTGTCTTCATCCAATCAATCCTACTCCTTTCTATGGCTGGCTTTATGTAAGGACATCACCGTTGTCAATGGCTACTTTTCATCCTCTTTGTGAAAATGGTCCGATGTGCTGTCACTACATGGCTAATTATCTGCAAGCATCACCGTTGTCAATGGCTGCATCCCATCCTCTTGTGAAAATGGTCCAAATGCTCTGTCACAGCACGGCTAATCATCTGAGGTTCTCAATCATACTGGAATAGGATTCACCCTCCTTTTGCGTCTGTCACTACGCTATTGAAGTGCAAATGAATATCTTAGAAGCGGAATAAGTTGAATTGAATAGAAAAACAGTAGTACTTTGCATTAATCTTTGAGGAACAGCAGAGCTCCACACCTTAATCTATGGAGTGCAGAAACTCTACCGTTTGAAAATACATAAGTGATGAAGGTCCAGGCATGGCTGAATGGCCAGCCCCCAAATGTGATCAATAGATCAAAAGATAATCCAAAGATGTTAAAAGATCTCTAATACAATAGTAAAAAGTCCTATTTATACTAAACTAGCTACTAGGGTTTACAGAAGTAAGTAATTGATGCATAAATCCACTTCCGGGGCCCACTTGGTGTGTGTTTGGGCTGAGCTTTAGCTTTCCACATGTAGAGGCTTCTTTTGGAGTTGAACGCCAAGTTGTAACATGTTTTTGGCGTTCAACTCTGGTTCGTGACGTGTTTCTGGCGTTTAACTCCAGACTGCAGCGTAGAACTGGCATTCAACGCCCTTTTGCGTCATCTAAACTCGGCCAAAGTATGGACTATTATATATTGCTGAAAAGACCTGGATGTCTACTTTCCAACGCAATTAGAAGCGCGCCATTTTGAGTTCTGTAGCTCCAGAAAATCCACTTTGAGTTCAGGGAGGTCAGAATCCAACAGCATCAGCAGTCCTTCTTCAACCTCTGAATCTGATTTTTGCTCAAGTCCCTCAATTTCAGCCAGAAAATACCTGAAATCACAGAAAAACACTCAAACTCATAGAAAAGTCCAGAAATGTAAATTTAACATAAAAACTAATAAAAACATCCCTAAAAGTAACTAGATCCTGCTAAAAACATACTAAAAACAATGCCAAAAAGCGTATAAATTATCCGCTCACCAGGAAGTAAGTTTTCAATCATAGAACAAAACTAGGAAGGAATTATAAAATCATGCAAATAATATGAATAAGTGTGCGTTCAGTGGATAAAATCCACTCAATTAAGTACAAAATGTACCACGAAATAGTGGTGCATCAGGCATTCATAACGCCAGGAGGTACTTATTGCTACAAAGTAATGCCTTTTGGGCTGAGGAACGTAGGGGCCACCTACCAAAGATTAATGAGCAAAGTCTTCCATGACCTCATCGGCAAGTCGGTAGAAGTATACGTTGACGACATCTTGGTGAAAACAGCGGAACCGAACAGGCTAATAGACGACCTCCAGGATGTCTTCAAAATGCTAAGAAAATTCAAAATGAGGCTTAACCCACTCAAATGTGCATTCGCCATGGCAGCAGGGAAATTTCTAGGGTTCATGATAACACAAAGAGGGGTAGAGGCCAACCCAGACAAATGCGAAGCTGTCCTCAAAATGACAAGCCCTGCGTGTGATAAACCACTATTTAATGGTTTATCTTGTGCTCAATTGAGTGGTCTTTATCAATTCTTTACTCACTTATTCATACTAATTGCATGGTTTTACATTTTCCTTCCTACTCTTGTGCTATGATTGAAAACATGTTTCCTGGGCCTTTAAATTGCTAATTTTAATCATCTCTTATTACCATTCAATGCCTTGATATGTGTGTTAAGTGATTTCAGGGATTACAAGGCAGGAATGACTTAGAGGATGGAAAGGAAGCATGCAAAAGTGGAAGGAATACAAGAAACTGAAGGAACTGCAAAGCTATCCAGCCTGACCTCTTCGTACTTAACTGACCATAACTTGAGCTACAGAGGTCCAAATGAGGCGGTCCAATCTTTAGAGAAAAGTGTCAGTTGGAGAAACCCGTCCACTTGCACATCTCAGCATGCAACGAGGACAGTGCAATCTTTAAGTGTGGGGAGGTCAATACCGACTTCCATGGGTTAGTTATTTTCGCCTCAAAACCAATGTTTTATTTTCTTTGTTAATTCATTGTTACATTTGCATGTTTGATTTTATGTTTGCTTGATTTTGTGCATATTTTACCACTACTTGGTTGAAGTAATATTTTCTTTTTCAAGAAACTTTCTATAGCATTTCACTAATTTGAATCAAAATTTTTATTGAACTTGTTTGAAGAAATATTATATTGGAACATGGTTTAGAGCTCGAACACACAAAACTAGTGAGATTTTGAGCCTAATTGGTTGGTTGCATCTTATCAACCAATATTTTATTTTTGGTGTGTGTTGTTCTCTCTAAAATTGTGATCTTTGTCTTGCTTAATTCTATATTTACATGGTTTAATGTATGCATGCACTTATATGATTGAGGCCTTTGTTTTACTGAGCTTACACACCCATATGGCCTTACCTTTCATTATCCCTTACAAACCAATTTTGAGCCTATTTTACCCCTTTATTCTTTACTTTAGCTCATCACTAACTCTAAGCGAAAAACAATAATGTCCTTAATTCGAATCCGTAGTTAGCTTAGACTAGTGAGAGTGTTCATGAATTAAGTGTGGGAAAATTGGGTTTGGAAACATTTGGTTTGAGAATTGAATATGTCAGAATTTTGAAAATGTGAAAGAATGTTGAGAATATGTTCATGCATTCAATACCTTAATCATATGCCTTGAGAAAAGCAAAAGAAAGAAAAATATTATGAAAAAAAAGTGAAAAAGAAAAGAAAAAAAAAAGAGAAAAAGAAAATAAAAAAAAAGAGCAAACAATAAAAAGGGACAAAATGCCCCAAAGTAAATGGTAATAGCAATGCATATGTACTGTACTCAAAGTTGGGATGCATGAATATGTGGAAAACACAGTTAATGGGCAGTTAGATTTTGCATTGTAATTACATGGATTGTCTTAAGTTAGGTGGGAAGTTTAGGTTAATTAAGGATTCAGATTTTAGTCCACTTGACCAAATACAATCCTACCTTGACCCTAACCCCATTACAACCCTTAAAAGACCTCTTGATATGTTTATCTGTGCATTAAATTCTTTGTTGATTGGAAGAAGAAGAGCAAGTCTTAGAAAGCAAGATTAGTAGAGAATTGAGAGAATCGAACCTTAAATACCTGAGCGATTAGAGTGTATACACTTCCAGTGAGGGTTTGATGCTCGATTCCTTGTTCCCGGCTTTCATGAGCTTTCTCCTTACAAGTTTACTTGTTCCTTATTTTATGATTTGAATTAGTGAGATCCAGTTCATATGTCTTCTTGAAGAGCTTATTTACTTTTAACCAAGTAGGTAGAAACATCTTAGCATGTAGTTGCATTCATATAGATAGGTTGCATTTCATACATTCTACTATTCCTCTTCACTCCTTTATAGCTTCTCTTGAGCTTAGCATGAGGACATGCTAATGTTTAAGTGTGGGGAGATTGATAAACCACTATTTTATGGTTTATCTTGTGCGCAATTGAGTGGTCTTTATCAATTCTTTACTCACTTATTCATACTAATTGCATGGTTTTACATTTTCCTTCCTACTCTTGTGCTATGATTGAAAACATGTTTCCTGGACCTTTAAATTAATAATTTTAATCCTCTCTTATTACCATTCGATGCCTTGATATGTGTGTTAAGTGATTTCAGAGATTACAGGGCAGAAATGGCGTAGAGGATGGAAAGGAAGCATGCAAAAGTGGAAGGAATACAAGAAACTGAAGGAACTGCAAAGCTGTCCAGCCTGACCTCTTCACACTTAACTGACCATAACTTGAGCTACAGATGTCCAAATGAGGCAATTTTAGTTTTGTTGGAAAGCTAACATCCGGGGCTTCAAAATGATATATAATTTGTTATATTTGTCGTGAAGAAAAGTGACGCACACACGTGGTTCTGCAGAAATTCCAGCGACCTATACGTAATTGAATTCGCCCCCAGCGATTTCTGGGCTGTTTCTGACCCAGTTTTCGGCCCAGAAAACACAGATTAGAGGCTATAAAGTAGGAGAACCCATTCATTCATGAACACACTATTCATTCTCATAATTTTAGGTTTTAGATGTAGTTTCTAGAGAGAGAGGCTCTCTCCTCTCTCTTAGGTTTTAGGATTAGGATTTCTCTTAATTTTAGGATTGCTTCTTCTTCATTCCAGGTTCAATGTTTCTTTAATTTATATTCTCTTCTACTTCTATTTATGCTATGACTTTAGTTTATTTACTTTCCCAATTGGATTTGTGAACTTTTCCATGTTAGAATTGATTTCTTTACTTAATATAGTTTGAGGTATTTCAGATTTATGATTGCTTTCTTGTATTTATGATATAAATAATTTGGATTTTTCTCCTTTTGGCTTTGGTTGAGTAAGTGGTGATACTTGAGTTGTCAAACTCAGCTGTTGATTGAAAATTGGAATTTGCTGATTGATTTGGATCCCTCTAAAGCTAGTCTTTCCATAGGAGTTGACTAGGACTTGAGGAATCAAGTTGATTAGTCCACTTGACTTTCCTTTATTTAGTAAGGATTAACTAAGTGGGAGCAATAAACAATTCTCATCACACCTGATAAGGATAACTAGGATGGGATTTCCAGTTCTCATACCTTGCCAAGAGATTTTCTAATTATTAATTTATTTTTCTCGTCATTTAAATTACTTGTTCCTTATTTCAAAAACCCAAAACAAAGATACTTTTTCCATAACCAATAATAAATCATACTTCCCTGCAATTCCTTGAGAGACGACCCGAGGTTTAAATACTTTGGTTATAAATTTTATTGGGTTTGCTTTAGTGACAACCAAACTTTTGTACGAAAGGATTCTTTGCTGGTTTAGAAACTATACTTACAACGTGATTATTTTTATGAAATTCTAAACTAGCAGGAATCCGTTCATCAAAATAGCGCCATTGCCGGGAAATTACAAACGTGTGCCTTATTATTGGTTATTGTAAATATTTGCTTTTTGCTTATTTATTTATTTTTTGTTTTTGTTTTTAATTTTTATTAGCTACTATGAATTCTCACCCCTGTCGCTTTGAGTTTGGTTCCAATGTTGTTGTAAGGAATGGAAGCTATAATGAGAACAGACATCAAGGTTGGAAGAATCAAAGATGAAAGAAGTCACAATGATTTGATCAACCCTTTTGGCAACAACCCTTTCCAATGCGCTATAACCAACAACCATTCTGTGATGCATACCAAGACAATAGTTATGGTGGACCTTTTCGTGACAACCAACCTCCACCAAATTACTATAGTCAAGAGCCATTCTAGGGAGCATACCAAGATGATGAATATGGTGGACCCCCTTGTAGTTACCAACAAGCCCCACCATACGCTTATGAACCACCTCCCCAACATACCGTTGAGCCACCATACTCACAAGCCCCTTTCCACCATTCACCTCCATATGACCCTAATCCCTATCCACCACACCAACCACCATATGAACCACACCCAGAACCACCACCTCAATATTCACCATCTCCATATCCTTATCAAGAAGAACCACCTCCGTATTATGAGCCCTCTCTCCCAATAAATGAACCCTCCTATCCACCCCAACCTCTATTGGATAACAATACACTCATCTCTAACATCATTGGTCTCACCTCTACACTCCAAAATCTTATATCTCGCATGAACCAACCCTCTACCTCCAATATTCAACCCTCAACCTCTAGTGCACTTCCTTTTCAACCACATAATGATCTTTCCATCCCATCACCACCCTCCATGGAAGAGCACCCACGTCCATCAATCCAAGAGCAAGATGATCCCAATTATGCTATTGATATGGAACAAGAAAGAAGGAATCATCTTCGTGAATCCATACTTCATAAGAAGCTAGAGGAGGCCCTAAGGGTAGCAGTAGTAGAGACCCTTGAAGGCGAAGGAGTGGTTGAAAAATTAGTGAAGGAAGACATCAAGGAGGAGTCTGCTTTTGTCTTAGAGCAAGTGGAGAAAGCCAAAATTATCACAGAAGAGGAAGTGGTTGAAGACTTAGGAGATGCGGAACCTCCATGGGAAAGTCCAGTCATAGAGCCTCCTTCCAAGGTGTTTGACGTTGATGTTGAGGAGGGTGTACAACCTCTAAGGCATATCATGGTTGAAGACTTTGAAGAGATTAATCAAGAGATGGAGATTAAAGAAGAAGAAGCACAACCCTCCATGCCTTTGGTAAGCTATGAAGAAGAGTTTGAATTGGAAGAAAGCTACCAAGAGGAAGAGGTTGAAACTGAAGAAGCTCGCAAAGAGGTGGAAGTTGCCAAGGGAGAGCACAAGGGAATGAAGCTTGAAATCACCTTGCCAAAGCTGTTGGAGACCTCTCCCCCAAAGCCATCACCATCCATTCCTTCATTCAAGTGGGTAAATCTTTCATCTCTAAGCTTAATTATCCCACTTGAATATGCTTTGCTTGAGACGGATGGGCAACTCAGAGCTCTTTGTGGCTTTAAGAGTAAGAGAGAGATGGTTAGTGGTAGGAAATGTCATGCAAGGTTCAATATAGTTGCATGCTCCAAACTGAAGTACAAAGGTTGGTACAATTCTCAATTGAATGGGTCTAGGAAGCTGTTTGGATGTCTCAGTGAGAATTTAAATTGCGTGCCACCCAGTTGGAACAATGATGATCACGACAAGGACGGGTGCAAAAGCAAGGTTTGGGACCCCGGAATTCATTCTAGCAATCAACACTCTTGGGGCCTTGTCACTTGCTTTAACGTGCTTGAAGGCTTTATGCAACTAGTGTGGGATCCCGGAGGCCATTGGAATTGCAAACGTTGGTGGAGATTCCTGGATGAGTTCAAGCACAAACCACCATGACAAGGAGCTCACTAAATGTCCAACTTAAGGACTTAAACCAAAAGTGCTAGGTGGGAGACAACCCACCATGGTATGATCGTTCTTTTTCAGTCTTAGTTTTATTTTGTTTTGTTTTATTCTTATTTTTATTTTATTCTATTTTTCTTAGTGTTTTCAGTCATAATGTCTGCATCAGCATCTGTATTTTTGCATTCTGCATTCTACACACACACACACATATATATATAAAACTGGGGATCGACGCGCAAGCGTCAACGACGCGCACGCGTCGTATGTGTCTACGCAACTACACAGAGAGTTGCGCAAGAGACGCGCGGGAGGGGTGCGTGAAGCACAAGCCACCCCACGCATACGCGTACCTCACGCATATGCGTCCCCTACAGAAAGTTCAACCCACGCATAAGCGTCGGCGACGCGTACGCGTGGGGATGAAAATCGGCGTAAAAAGCACCTGAACAGAGAGTTGTGCTGCCCTTGCGATGGAACTGTGCTAAAGGCACAAAATCACCCATGCGTACGCGTCCCTGACGCGTGCGCGTCATTTCACTTTCAGACCACCCACGCGTACGCGTGGGCGACGCTTACGCGTCGAACGACCCACTCAGTTTTCACGCGTACGCGTGATGCGCGCGTACGCGTCGCACCCCGTTTCTAAATCCCTACTTCTCTCTTTTCTACTTCTTTCTTCATTCTTTCTTACTTTCTTCTTCTTCATCTCTTTAACTTCTCATCCTTCTTCACTTTCATTCTATTTTACTTAATTTATTTGCATACTTTCATTCATTGCATTTTAATTTTGTGCATATTTTTATTTTTTTCTAAATTTATTATTTTTCCATTGGTGTTAAATGTCCTTATTCAACTGTTGCATCTTTTCTCGCATTACTCTGGTGCTTCATGACTTGTTCTGTTCTGATTGGGTGATTTTATTTCAGTCAATGCTAATCTTTTATGATACTTGTATTCCTTTTGCATTGACATGAGTTTATATTGTCTTTCATGACCCACTACCTCTTCCCCTTTGTTGCAATGTCTGCACTATTGATATGCCATGTGCTTATACTATTTTCTCACTTGCATGTTGTAGCTACCATGTAACTGAGACTCTCATTATTTGGCATTAACCCAACCATATTTTATTTGTTTCCTATCTTTGTTTTTGGGTTACTTTTCTTCTTTTTTCCTCTTCTTTCAGGATGGCCACCAAGAAGGGAGAGGAAAAGCTTCTTAAAGGGGCAACAAACAAGTCCATCAGCACAATCTTTAGAGAAAAGCGTCAGCTGGAGAAACCTGTCCACTTGCACATCTCAGCATGCAACGAGGACAGTGCAATCTTTAAGTGTGGGGAGGTCAATACCGACTTCCATGGGTTAGTTATTTTCTTCTCAAAACCAATGTTTTATTTTCTTTGTTAATTCATTGTTACATTTGCATGTTTGATTGCATGTTTGCTTGATTTTGTGCATATTTTACCACTACTTGGTTGAAGTAATATTTTCTTTTTCAAGAAACTTTCTATAGCATTTCACTAATTTGAATAAAAAAATTTATTGAACTTGTTTGAAGAAATATTATATTGGAACATGGTTTAGAGTTCGAACATACAAAACCAGTGACATTTTGAGCCTAATTGGTTGGTTGCATCTTATCAACCAATATTTTATTTTTGGTGTGTGCTGTTCTCTCTAAAATTGTGATCTTTGTCTTGCTTAATTCTATATTTCCATGGTTTGATGTATGAATTCACTTATATGATTGAGGCCTTTGTTTCACTGAGCTTACACACCCATATGGCCTTACCTTTTATTATCCCTTACAAACCAATTTTGAGCCTATTTTACCCCTTTATTCTTTACTTTAGCTCATCACTAACTGTAAGCGGAAAACAATAATGTCCTTAATTTGAATCCTTAGTTAGCTTAGGCTAGTAAGAGTGTTCATGATTTAAGTGTGGAGAAATTGGGTTTGAAAATATTTGGTTTGAGAATTGAATATGTCAGAATTTTCTGAAAATGTGAAAGAATGTTGAGAATATGTTCATGCATTCAATACCTTAATCATATGACTTGATAAAAGCAAAAGAAAGAAAAAATTATGAAAAAAAAGAGAAAAAAAAAAGAAAAAAAAGAGAAAAAGAAAAGAAAAAAAAAAAGAGCAAACAATAAAAAGGGACAAAATGCCCCAAAGTAAATGGTGATAGCAATGCATATGTACTGTACTCAAAGTTGGGATGCATGAATATGTGAAAAACACAGTTAATGGGCAGTTAGATTTGGCATTGTAATTACATGGATTGTCTTAAGTTAGGTGGAAAGTTTAGGTTAATTAAGGATTCAAATTTTAGTCCACTTAACCAAATACAATCCTACCTTGACCCTAACCCCATTACACCCTTAAAAGACCTCTTGATATGTGTATCTGTGCATTAAATTCTTTGTTGATTGGTAGAAGAAGAGCAAGTCTTAGAAAGCAAGATTAGTAGAGAATTGAGAGAATCGAACCTTAAACACCTGAGCAATTAGAGTGTATACACTTCCAGTGAGGGTTCGATGCTCGATTCCTTGTTCCCGACTTTCATGAGCTTTCTTCTTACAAGTTTATTTGTACCTTATTTTATGATTTGAATTAGTGAGATCCAGTTCATATTTCTTCTTGAAGAGCTTATTTACTTTTAACCAATTAGGTAGAAACATCTTAGTATGTAGTTGCATTCATATAGATAGGTTGCATTTCATACATTCTACCATTCCTCTTCACTCCTTTATAGCTTCTCTTGAGCTTAGCATGAGGACATGCTAATGTTTAAGTGTGGAGAGATTGATAAACCACTATTTTATGGTTTATCTTGTGCTCAATTGAGTAGTCTTTATCAATTCTTTACTCACTTATTCATACTAATTGCATGGTTTTACATTTTCCTTCCTACTCTTGTGCTATGATTGAAAATATATTTCCTGGACCTTTAAATTGCTAATTTTAATCCCCTCTTATTACCATTCGATGCCTTGATATGTGTGTTAAGTGATTTCATGGATTATAGGGCAGGAATGGCGTAGTGGATGGAAAGGAAGCATGCAAAAGTGGAAGGAATACAAGAAACTGAAGGAACTGCAAAGCTGTCCAGCCTGACCTCTTCGCACTTAACTGACCATAACTTGAGCTACAGAGGTCCAAATGAAGCGGTTTTAGTTATGTTGGAAAGCTAACATCCGGGACTTCAAAATGATATATAATATGTTATATTTTCCCTAAAGAAAAGTGACGCGCATGTATGGTTCTGCAGAAATTCCAGCGATCTGTACGTAATTGAATTCGCCCCTAGCGATTTCTGGGCTGTTTCTGACCCAGTTTTCGGCCCAGAAAACACATATTAGAGGCTATAAAGTGGGGGAACCCATTCATTCATGAATGCAACATTCATTCTCATAATTTTAGGTTTTAGATGTAGTTTCTAGAGAGAGAGAGAGAGGCTCCCTCCTCTCTCTTAGGTTTTAGGATTAGGATTTCTCTTAATTTTAGGATTGCTTCTTCTTCATTCCAGGTTCAATGTTCCTTTAATTTATGTTCTCTTCTACTTCTATTTATTCTATGACTTTAGTTTATTTACTTTCCCAATTGGATTTGTGAACTTTTCCATGTTAGAATTGATTTCTTTACTTAATATAGTTTGAGGTATTTCAGATTTATGATTGCTTTCTTGTATTTATGATATAAATAATTTGGATTTTCCCCTTTTGGCTTTGGTTGAGTAAGTGGTGACACTTGAATTGTCAAACTCAGTTGTTGATTGAAAATTAAAATTTGCTGATTGATTTGGATCCCTCTAAAGCTAATCTTTCCATAGGAGTTGACTAGGACTTGAGAAATCAAGTTTATTAGTCCACTTTACTTTCCTTTATTTAGTAAGGGTTAACTAAGTAGGAGCAATAAACAATTCTCATCACACCTGATTAAGATAACTAGGATGTGATTTCTAGTTCTTAAACCTTGCTACGAGATTTTCTAATTATTAATTTATTTTTCTCGTCATTTAAATTACTTGTTCCTTATTTCAAAAACCCAAAACAAAGATACATTTTTCATAACCAATAATAAATCATACTTCCCTGCAATTCCTTGAGAGATGCTTCGAGGTTTAAATACTTCGGTTATAAATTTTATTGGATTTGCTTTAGTGACAACCAAACTTTTGTACGAAAGGATTCTTTGCTGGTTTAGAAACTATACTTACAACGTGATTATTTTTATGAAATTCTAAACTATCAGAAATCCGTTCGTCAGCGTACATCAAAGATGTACAATGACTCACTGGGAAACTCATGGCTCTGTCCCGGTTCGTCGGCGCCTCGGCAGAAAGGGCCATCCCATTCTTCAACCTAATGAAGAAAGGGATCGCTTTCGGGTGGACCCCAGCGTGCGAAAAAGTGTTCAGCCACTTCAAAAAAATACTCTCGGAGCCTCCCGTACTCTGTAAGCCTAGAAAAGGGGAGCCCCTATTCTTATACTTAGCTGTAACTACACAAGCTATGGCGGTAGTCCTGGTCCGAGAAGAGGACAAGACTCAACGCCCAATATACTTCATCAGCAAAGTACTCCAAGGGGTGGAGATGAGGTACACCAAGTTGGAAAAGTTGGCCTACACCCTACTAATCTCATCCAGAAGGCTAAAGCAGTACTTCCAAAGGCACGTGATCATCCTGAGAACCGACCAAGCCATTCGACAAGTCCTTTAGAAACCCGACCTCGCGGGAAGAATGATGGCATAGGCAATAGAACTGTCCCAATATGATTTGCAATACGAACCCAGACAGACAATCAAAGCCCAAGCCATGGCAGATTTCCTGGTAGAGGTCACAGGGGAGGCCCCCGACACACCGAACACACGGTGGAAGCTCTACATTGACGGAGCATCCAACCAAACATTCGGAGGGGCCGGGATCATTCTCAAAAACTCGGCAGGAGTAGCCTACGAGCAATCCATCAAGTTTGACTTCCCGGTCTCCAACAACCAGGCAGAATACGCGGCCCTGATAGGAGGATTGATATTAGCCAAAGAAGTCGGAGCATCAAGGGTAGAAGTCAGCAGCGACTCCCAGATCGTCACCTCTCAGATAAACGGCAGCTACCAAGCTAGGGACGCGCTACTACAAAAATACCTGGAAAAGGTAAAGGAGCTATGCAAAAGCTTCGAGGAAGTCACAATTCAGCATGTCCCCAGAGAAAGAAACGCCCGAGCCGACCTCCTCTCTAAACTAGCAAGCACCAAACCTGGGACGGGAAACAGATCCTTAATCCAAGGGCTAGCAACCGAACCTGCGATCATCATGTGCGCAGCCCAGATGCCAAACCCCCCCCCTCATGGATAGACCATATCTTCCGATACTTGGAGCATGGAGAAACACCCCCAAATGAGAAGGAAGCACAAGCCACCAAGAGGGAAGCCCCCAAATACATAATCATACAAGGGCAGTTGTACAAGTGAGGGCTCCACCAACCACTACTCAAATGCCTACGCCCCGACCAGACGGACTACGTCCTAAGTGAAGTCCATGAGGGGTGTTGTGGTCACCACATCGGGGGAAGATCGCTGGCGAGAAAGATCATCCGAGCAGGATATTACTGGCCTACAATGATGTCGAATGCCCAGGAGTTTGTTAAAAAATGCAAAAAATGCCAAGAAAATGCCAACTTCCACAAAGCACCACCCGAAGAACTCAACCTGATGATGGCTCCCCGACTTTTCGCCCAATGGGGAGTCGACCTCTTAGGACCATTCCCACCTAGGCCTGGACAAGTGAAATAATTGATAGTAGCCATAGACTATTACACTAAATGGGTAGAAGCAGCACCACTGGCTACCATATCTTCAGCGAATTGCCAAAAGTTCATGTGGAGGCAAGTGGTCACCAGGTTTGGAATCCCAGAAACTGTCATATCGGATAACGGGACACAGTTCACCGACAAAAAGTTCAAAAGATTCCTAGCAGGATTAAAGATCAAGCAAAGATTCTCCTCAGTCGAACACCCCCAAACCAACGGCCAGGTGGAGGCAGCTAACAAAGTTATCTTAAAAGGGTTAAAAAGGTGACTTGAGGGAAATAAGGGCTCATGGGTAGACGAGCTAGCTTCGGTCTTCTTGTCTTACAGGACCACCCCCCAATCATCTACCGGCGAAACCCCCTTCCGACTCACATTCGGGGTCGACGCAGTCATCCTAGTTGAGGTCGGGGAACCGAGCCTAAGGTTACTCCTCGGAGGATGAAGTGAAGCAATCGAAAAAGATCTGGTCGACAAGACAAGGCAAATGGCGCACCTAGCAGAGACAGCGATAAAAAAAAGGATAGCCCTAAGGTACAATGGCAAAGTGCTAAAAAGAAGCCTGGAAGAAGACGACTTGGTCTTGTGACACAACGACATAGGGCTACCAATCCCAGGAGAAGGCAAGTTAGTCGCAAACTGGGAAGGCCCTTATAGGGTAAGCGAGGTCCTTGGCAAAGGAGGTTACAAGCTAGAGAAGTTGGATGGAAGCGAGGTACCGAGAACATGAAACATGGCAAACCTGAGGAGGTTCTACTCATAAGAAGAAGCGACCACACGACCTGACGACCTCAACCCCCCTTTTTTTTTTACATTCCTTTTACATTCCTCTTTTACTATCTTTTAATCACGCATTGCATCACTTCCTTGCTTCAAAGTTCTAACAATATGATAAGTTTGTCTTTTTGCAAGATTCACGTCGAAATAATAAAACGACGAAAAATAATGAACGGTCGACCTAATAGGAACCCGGGACTGATCACCCCGGGAATCAAAGGGACCAAAAGCAAAACGACTCAGCGACAAGCAACAAAAATGGTAAATACCATAAAAATGGTAAACCAAAAGGCCGCGACGGCCCGAGCAAACAAGCAATAACCATGAAAACGGCCTAATTAAGATAAAAGAGCCAAAGTGTTCGTTACAACTAAAGGGCGCCTTAAAACAGGCCCCAGAATAAGAGCAAGTTACAAAAGATAAAGCAAGGAATACAAAGGTTGGGAGAAATATCCATCTCAAGACTTGAAAATATCAACGATCTTCCCGCCTTCGACCGTCTTCAAAGCCCCAACTTGAGAAAGATCGAGGTCGGGAGCCAGCACGGGCACCTGGAGCTTAATCCCCTCCTCGGTCAGCTTCATGGCCTCCCGGGCCCCCTTTGCCAGCTCCTTGTTTTTCTTCTTCAAAGCGGCTATCTTCTGGCGAGCAGCCTCTGCCGAGTCCTCCGCCGATTTCATCTTTTCCTCAAATTCTTTGGCCTTCTTCTTAGCGGCAGCAGCCTCACCACGAGCAGTATTCAAATTTTTCATCAAGGCAAGGTCCCGATCCACCAACTTATTGATCTCCTTGGCATCCTCCTCAGCCTTCTTCTCCTGCTCAGACAATTTAGTCTTCAGAGACTCCTCCCAAGATCTCGAATCCGTCAGATCTTTTTGGGAGTCCCGAAGCTTCACTTCCATAGCGTGATAATTGCCCAAGACAGGCTCCACCTTCTTGGTAATAGCTGCAGCTCGAAGAAGACTGTGGTAGATCTACCTTGCCTTCCCGGAAAGGTCGTCATCATGGAAAAACTCTTCGGTGCCCGGGAGCAACTGGGATTCAATGAAGCCCCTAGCATCGAAATTCTTCTCCATAACCGAGAGCGCCTTCCTGAAATCCCGTTTCCTCTTTTTAGGGTTGCTAACGACTTTTAAGTCATCATCACCAAAACCCAGATCCTCCTCGTCGAAAGGAGCTTCCGTTTCCATACTCCGATTCCCCGAGGTGTTCTCAGAAGGAACCTCAACCTTCTCTAGCTGAACTTGGTCGGCCCCGTCAACCCAACCACTGCCCTCTCCGACATCCCCTGATCCTGACTCGCCGAAGTGGTCACGAAGGAGTCGTCACCACCCTCATCATCCCCTTGGATGAGGTTCATCAGGTCAGCCAAAGTCTTCTTCCCACCAGCCATGGAAACTACAAGCAAAAAGGCAAAGGCGTAAGTAATAGAAGAATAAAATACTAAAAATACAAAAATAAAGAACTTACTAACATACGACCGTCTGGCCTCCCGATTCCCCATAACTATGCGAGGATTAAGATTTTTCTCGCCGAAAATCGCCAACAACATATCGGCAATATTGCGATCTTCTGGACTCAACCAATTATAAGATATTTTTATCAAATAGTCGGATCCCGCCCCGAAGCTCCAGTAGGTCGAGATCCGCCTTTCCCCCTCGGCAGTAAGCCAGAAAGGTTGATGACCTTCAATTGGCCTAACCTTAAAGAAAGTAGACTTGAAGCCATGGAAGGAGTCCTCAAAAAGGCCAAAAATCCTACGGCCTTGTTGGGCCCTAAAGGACATATATCCCTTCTTCGCCTTCCCCTGGCGAGAAGGGTTCGTAAGCAGGAAGAGATAGAGAAAAACGTTCACCAAAGTCGGGAGCTCCAGATATTCGCAAACCATCTCGAAGCATCGGATGGCAGCCCAGCTGTTCGGATGAAGTTGTGACGGAGCAACATCACAATGGTTCAACAAACCCATGACAAAGGGAAAGAAGGGTAAACAAACCCCCAAGGTCGTGAACATGGGTTCATATACCCACAACCAGTTGACAACACAAGTTCTTCTGACATTCACGTTCTTCTGACATACACGCTCCCGACCAGCGGGAACGTAAACTTGGTAGAACGCTTCCTCGGGACCACCTCCACATAAGATCCCTGCCTGGCGCAGATCCTGGAGGCCCTCCTTCGTGACCTTGGAAGGGGTATCCTTCACGTCAGAAGAAACCCAGGCGTAATGGTCAACAAAGTCGGCTAGCGGGCGCTGAGCCTGATCCGGAAGAATGAGGCACTCGGCCATACCTACAGCGGGGGTACCACTTAGTAAAGACGGGAGGTCGGAAACCCTCAAAACAGTAAAAGCAAAAACTACAACTCCCCAAATCACCCTCTAGATACCCCTGCACTAACCCAGAATGCAAGTAAAAACCCATGGAAAACCCAGTGGTGCCCCCTTTAGAAGAAAAAGCAACAAGAACAAAACAGAAACCCAGGCATGCATAGAGGGAAGGCACAAAGAGAAATATGCGAAAACTAAAGGGAAGAAGTAATCAAAAGAAAAAACCATAAAAAACGTACCAGAAAGGCAGAGTCCGCAAAAATGGTGAACAGGAACGAAGAATCCAAGAGGAAGAAAGGGCACTGGAAGCAAAAAGAAAACCGATGCAGCAAGAGCAAGAAGCAGAAGCAACAGCAGTGCGAGAGAGCAAGAAGAAGAGGGAGAAGAAAAGTAGAGTTGTGAGGGGGTTACGAAACAAAAATAAGTAAAAAGCGTAACCGCCGAGGAAGAGCGCCAAAAGGCAGGGGCATATTCGCCATTTCACTCTAATTTTGAATCAATGAAATGATGGGCATTTAATGCCTAGCACAAAAGCCAAGAAAGCAGCGTCAGGGTTGAGGTGACCACGCGTGAGAAACACGAAATGCCATCGACAAGCTCCTGAAGAAGAAGAACACATCCCACCTCGGCGAGTAGGACAAACATGCCCAGCCACGAGCTCCAAACCTCAAGGCTGGCGCGCTGGAGGCACTGTTACGGACCACCGAGTCCAGCCCAACTAGCCGCTGGGTCGGGGCACCACCGCCGACCCAGGCGCAAACCTCCTCAACAGAGAGGAGTTCAACGGGTCGGCTCCTAATACCCGACCCAAGGCACGCCCGACCTACCATCCGTACGAACCATGCTATCGTCCGGGTCGGTATCCTCGAGGCAGCGCCCGAAGCCCCGACCCGAAGTCCGGGATGACCTGCCCCTCCAACGTGGATTAGGACAGCTCACAAGCTCCTTAGCCAATGGGCTAGGTCATTGCTAGGCCTGCCCAGCACAGTATATAAGGGGAGAGGACAGCTCTCCCCCCAAGGTACGTCACACTTTTACCTAATTTGGCCATCACTTCGTATGGACTCTGACTTGATCGTCGGAGTGTTCTTGCAGGTGGCCTCCCCCCTTCGTTGCATTACCTCCGGCACTCCCAACTCGCAGTTCACACCCCTTTCAGCCCCAAGTCGACTCAGGGTCTCTACCACTCCTCCCCTCATCAGCATCCGACCCATCGAGCACTCGAGATCTTCAGGTAACGATCATCTTTGTTCCAAATTAAACGTGAGCAATTATGCTCTGAATATTACTATCTCAACACATACCTTAAGCATTGATAATAATTTAAAAGACATATCTTAACAATAAATGAAACGTTCTAAGTCCTTGTCCCTTGCTGCGGCTGCAATCAATCTGGCATCAATCTGCGAGCGCAGCCCGTTCCTCCTATCATCTAGCATAAAATGCATGGAGTACATCTTCAAATAAAAATACAACCATTTTAACTTATCCAAAAAAACGAAGTGTGATATACTCTACTTGCACTAACCTCTCTCATTAACAGTTTCATCAAACTGTTGTACCACGAAATTGTCAATTTCAGTTTGCTTTGTTGGGTCATATAAACTCAAACAAATAAAAAAACACAATTGATGTAGTAGGATAGGATTTAAAATAACATGCTATAACCAAATTTATTGACTACTAAAATATGTTGCCAAGCATTGCAAGTGCTGTTATTTTATTCACATTTTTTTCATCCTAAGCAAGAGTGATAAAATAAAATAATTTAGAAATTGATATATATTAAATAAATAAAATTAGGAAGCCTAAAAAATGTAAACATATACAACAAAAATTTTTTAAGGGTAAAAATAATACCAAGAACAACAAATAAAAAGAGACAAATGCTTATGATGATTGCCTCCTTCTAGATTTCATGTTTTGAACATGATGGATTCCTTCACTCTAATATGCTATGCACACATGATGCAAATAATAAGGCATTTTTTATGTCCTAAAATTTGATGTTTTATTCTTTCTTTTACCTTTTTCCTATGTTTGATCTTCCTAAAAATACAATCTACCCAATTTTATTTTACCAAAATTTCTACAAAATCAGATTTTCAAGCCTTAGTCTTCTTCATTCTTGGGCTTGAAGCCAATCAAACAACAAAATCCACCATCATTTTTCTTTCCTCTGAGCAACTCTGACTGGAATTCAACAGACCAATCAGAGTCATCCTAATAAATATTCAAGTCTCAAATGAGTAAAATTGTGCTAATGGCAAGTAAATCATTAACCATATATGATCCATAAGTTAAAAACTATGTTAATACATTTTTCTTTATCAAAAAGTAATCTATGTATGAAGAAATACTAATCTTAAATAAGAACACCAAATACCTTTTGAGTATTGACTATGATATATTAAGGGAATTGTTTTCCGACATAACAATGAAAAAAATACTATTCAAAAAATCTAATTGTTACCTAATGTCATTGCTATAGCATAAGGCTCCCTTATAGCTAACTTAGAAACAATTCTCAACCCAAACTTCAGCAATCGGATCAGAATAAATAAAATTAGTAAGCCTAAAAAATTTAAACATATAAAAAAAATTAAGGGTAAAAATAACACTAAGAATAACAAATGAAAAGAGACAAATACTTATGATGATTGCCTCCTCCTAAATTTCATGTTCTGAACATAATGGATTCCTTCACTCTAACATGCTCTGCACACATGATGCAAATAATAAGGCATTTTTTATGTCGTAAAATTTGATGTTTTATTCTTTCTTTTACTTTTGTACTATGTTTGATCTTCCTAAAGATACAATCTACCCAATTTTATTTTACTAAAATTTCTATAAAATCAGATTTTCAAGCCAGAGTCCTTTTCATTCTTGGGCTTGAAGCCAACCAAACAACAAAGTCCACCATCATTTTTCTTTCCTCTGAGTAACTCCGACTGGAATTCAACAGACCAATCAGAGTCATCCTAATAAATATTCAAGTCTCAAAAGAGTGAAATTGTGCTAATGGCAAGTAAATCATTAACCATATATGATCCATAAGTTAAAAACTATGTTAATACATTTTCTTCATCAAAAAGTAATCTATGCATGAAAAAATACTAATCTTAAATAAGAATACCAAATACCTTTTGAGTATTGGCTATGATATATTAAATTGTATATTAAGGGAAATTGTTTTTCAACATAACAGTGAAAAAAATACTATTTCGAAGATCTAAATTGTTACCTAATGTCATTGCTATAGCATAAGGCTCCCTTATAGCTAACTTAGAAACAATTCCCAGCCCATACCTCACCAATCGGATCAGAATATATATGAAATACTAAATTCAACTTCATTGAGTATTTATGACTATAAATCACAAAATACAAAGGGAAGAATGTGAAAATCAATAAATTATGCAATTTATGGTAGGTTGGTAAGTCTAAAAAAATGGAAAGCATGAAGCAAAAAGTTGCCTAATCACCAAAATAAAACTATATAATTGAGCATTACTTAAAAAAGTATTCAAAATGCATAAAACTAACCGGAAATTTTCTTTAGGTTTATTCTAGAAACTACAATAATTTCAAACTTACCAATTTTATACCAAATGTTTAAAAACCAATAAATAATCTAGACCTAGAGTTCAAGCATCCAATACCTTATCTATAGAATCTTTATTTTCTTCTTTGTTAGGGTGCAAATAGAACATCCTCTTGTAGTCTTGCTATCTTTCTCCTTTTCTTGTTGCACTTGTGAAACCCAAGCAACTATGGAGAGTGTATTACTTGTATCTAAATATACCTGTATATAATTGCTTTCGTTTTGCATTTCTCACAGACTCATCATAGAATGTTGCCTCCTCGTCATATCTGTCGAAATCATATGTTTTTCACATATGAAAAAGAAAGATTGAAACTTTGTAAGGTGATTAATTTGTCCAAAATATTTAAGGTTTAATGACTACATAAGTCCTCTACTTCCAAGTGAAATGTATGTAAAACTATCAATCAATCTGAATGTATATAAAAAAATAAATTTCAATGTTTATCTTTAGAAATTCCAATTCTACTAAATCTAAATAAATACATAGAAAAATTCACAGAATAATAACAAAAAAGTGAGAAATTGAGAAGATAAAACTGACCGTCTTCAATGACCTTGACCGATGAAGAACTTCTCAAAGCTCGACCAACAGCAACAACAGCGATGCCAGAGAGGCCAATGCATGTTCAACTAAGTCACCCAATACACTATCATTAACTTTAAATGATATTAGAAGCACAAACTCCACTTCCTGATTGAAATCCTGTTCACAACATTAATTTAAACCGCCCTAAAAAAGTTATTGCATTAAAATATAGAGATAGGGCGTAGTGAAAAAAGGAGGGAAAAAAGAAGTTGATTAATCTAAACTCCAAATTACATAGAACCGAAATCAGGAGTGAAATTATGTCAAAGCTCACCACTGATCGCAAGATCTCAGATCTCTCTATTCTTTTCACTGGTGTCGTCAACTTGATGCTAGCTGCTCATTCTTCGCTGATGGCAGAAACAGCACTCACTATTGCCGCTGTTCTTTCTCCTTACCGCTGCATCATTAGCCACCATCACCTCTAACTTATTGTTCTTTATCTCTGCTGCTCTCCGAAAAAAGATTTGGAGCCTCTGACAACATAACCACTCTATCTTCTCTGCCACTTGAGAATGAATCAAGAAAGAAAGCAAGAGAGATATTTAAACGATAGATTTGAAATTCAAAATTTAGTTTGAAAATTTCCGCTCAATAATTTTAGCTGAACACTTTAGTATTGAAGTTGGACAGTTGTCACACAGTTGAATTGAACACTTGTCATGTATTTAGTTTGGACATTTGTTGAAATGAGTTCAAGTACTCTTTTTTTTTTAGGAGAATGTGAGTGGAATCTTTTGAACACTCTAAATGGAGAAAAACAATGCTTAAACTACTTCAATTTTGGTAATGTATCTCTTGAAAGATAAAAAAAATGGTATCCAAAGTGCAACAAAAGTAAGATAATAAAATTAAATACAACATTTAAAAAGAAGGGTGTCAAGAGCAACATAAAAGATAATGTTTCAGTGTTTTGTACATTCTTAAGCAGTAAAGTAATGTTTATATTAATATTTTTGAAAAGTTGAAATATACATAAGAACCACTCCATGGATGAGTTGGCACTTCAGCTGCTTGAGCAATCGATGATAAACCAATTTTATCTCTTGCCTTAGAATATAGTTATAGGAAAAGGGACTCTCTTACTACACTAATTCAAAACCAGCATGCTGTGTTAAGCATAGAAAAGGGACTCCGTTACCCACACTAATTCAAAATCAACTTGACAATGATTTCTAAATGGTAATTTTCTATTTACAATGACATACTAATGAAAAAAAAAACGGTTTACTTATTATCAGCATAGATTTTGAAAGTGAAAAAAAAACCAAATAAATAAATAAGCAAAAAAGAGAGTTAACAATACAAAAACAAATTTGAATCAAGCATGGGCAAAGGTCAACAATAGTGAAGAATAACAGTATCATAACACACATAACTTCAACACAAAAAATGTGAATTTATTTACATCAAAATTAGCAGTTTGCAACAAAAACTTAATGCTTCAAAAGACAGTAAAATTTGAAAAGAAAAGTTTCCAACTTCTAATACAAAGATAGAAGGAAAGGATATATTGTGTAGTTAAAATAACATGCTAAACTTAACTGTTACATTTGATGGTATCCGAATCTAGATGCAGCAACATTGAATCACCAAATCAAAGAAAATTAAAACCATTCAGCATTTGTTTATATTTAATCATTAAGAAAATATAAATAAATTTCTACTTAAAAAAATGACCTCTACAATATCGTCGAGGGCAGGATCTCAGAGCTCTCGTTCTCTTCACTAGTGTCAACAACTTACTTCTAGCTACTCCTTCTTCACTGTTGGCAGCAACACCACTCACCGATGCTGTTGTTCTTTCCCCTTGCTGCTGCATCAACAGCAATCATCACTTTTGGATTGTTATTCTTCATCTCTGCTGCTTGACGATGATGAGCCCAATCGCTGATTGCTTCTCCGGTGACAGCCATAAGCCACGATAGCCATCCTTGCTAAGTAACTGCAAATGGATCGAGGTTCAATTTTTTCAAATAGATGAAAAGTCTCTAATGGCGGTTCCTCTGTTTGCATCGCGAGCAAGTTTTTGCGTTTACTCTAGTGACAGTGCTGAGTTTCGGTACCGACAGGCAAAGAGAACTATGGAGAGAGATCTGAGCTTTTAAATTTTGAAATGCAGTGGCTTATGAAAAAAGTTACCGCTAAATGTACAGTTTAGAGTTTTATCATTCTAGTTATATATACAACACAGTTTAAATTTGATATTTAAATAATCAGTATTTACTTTGATATCCTTACCCTTTACGGTGCCATGTGTCGTTCAGACAGGTTAGACACTTGTCGAGTAAAGAACCTAGCACTAGTTACTTATTATATATTAATTAATAGATAGATTAGATATTTAAATAATTTCACATTTTTTATTTTAAGTGAAAGTTTAAATTCAAAATAAATGTTTTATTTAAAAAAAATGCACAGATAAATTATAAGAACCGGAGTTTTTACGTAAAACCGGTTTAATAAAATAATAATTTAACTGCCCAAAACAGGTTCAAAAATATAGAAATATTATTTTGAAAATAAAAAGGTGAAAATAAAAATGTGTACCGGTGCTCAAGCCGGCAGTACTAGCTCTAATCTGTCCGGTACCGTATTTTAATAAAATATAAGATTTCGAAAATTTAATTTATTGTTTTGAAAGGACAAAAATAATTTAGAATTGAAAACCGGGTGCTAATCTTAAACGTTTTGACCCAAAGTGGGCCAAACGGACCTAAAATGATAACGAATTGGACCGGGCCAAACCGAGCCCAAAGCCCAAAATATATAAATCTATTAATGAGCCAAATAAGCTCATTCTCACCCACAAAGAAGTAAGGCACGCTGGTTTGAGAAGAGAGGGAGAAGAAGGGTTGGCACTATTCACCTCCATCTTCCTCAAGCCATATCTTGAGCTACGGAGATCTGATTGACGAGCCGTTTATAGCCACGCGAAGCTCTTGTTGAGCTCTTCGATTCTAGCTAGGCATTGTTAGTAAGACATCAAAACTCCAGCTCCATTTTCCTTCCCTAGCTCTTGTGTATTTTTTGTTCTTGTTATTGAGTAGATTTTTGTGTTTTGTTTGTTTAGGGGGATCTAGCATTGGAATATTATTGGGTTTTATCCCTAACCTCGTTGAGTAAGGTAAGGTTTCACTAAACCCTTGTGTTTAGTTGTTTTGTGTATCTTAGGTTTTGATTTTGATATATATATATATATAGTTTGAGCCTTGGTGCTTGTTGCAGTTAGATGATGTTAGTTTGAGCTTTGGTGGCTTGTTGGTGAGTTGAAAGCTTGTTGGATTCCAATCTTGGTGCAGTGTGCATTTTGGGGATCGGCCAAGGTATGATTTCGGTCTCCTCTATGTAATATGTAATATCTCTGGACAATTAGGCTAGTGGACCATAGGATAGGATTGGAATTGGATATTGATGATTATGATGTATGATGACTTTGAGTTTATGTAGCATGATGATGGACTATTGATGTTGTGTTAAGGTTGGTGGAATATTGATGCTGTGTTAAAGTTTGTGTTGGGTGACTATTATGATAATGATGGGTGGTAAGTGATAGATCTACGTATGAGAAATTATTGATGTGTAATGTTCTTGTGTAATGTTTGGGAGTTTAATGATTTGATTGATGAATTTGGTATAGAAATAACGAAAATGTGAGTTTTAGGTTATGGAATGAATTGGAGGATATGTGAATCTGATCTAGGTACATTAGGATTGTTTTGAATATGGAATAAGTAATTTTGAATTGAGAGTTAGTTAAAATTGAGGCTTAGAGATTTTTGGTAAAAATGGATTTTTAGTGAACTTTGACAGATCATAGCTTGGGCTACGGTTTTTGAAATTGAATGATTTTTGTATCAAATTAAAAACAATTTAAAGAGATTTAAAATGGTATAGATTTTGTAGAAATTGGAATTTTGTAGAGAAATATATGATTGTCAGAAGTTGGTGTCAGAAATCTTAATTCTGTGATGTTGCAAAATTTGTGATTTCTGGTTTGTGTGCACACGCACACTGCTGTGTGCATGCTCTGAACTGTGGCTACGCTTTGACTTGTGCGTACGCAGAGTCTTGTGCGGACACACACCTTGTGAATTTTTAAAACCGTGCGCACGCACACGTAGGGAGATGCCCACTGTTTGGGGCGCTAGCACACTCTGGTGCGCACGCTCACCTAGGCATGGCAAAAATCCCCGGCGGGGTGGGTACCCGTGGGGATTTACCCACCGTAGAGCAGATATGGGGACTGCTTCAGAGAGTGAGAGCTCCTCTTCTCTGCCTCTCCACTCCTCCTTAAGCACTCAGCCCATGACCCCCTCCTGTCTCTTTCCTACCGACCGCTGCCTTCCACCCTCTGGATCCCTCAGCGCCGCAGTCAAGTCTCCTCTCTTGTCCACTCTTCCTCAAAGTTCAAACCCCCAGACCCCTGCAGTTCAAGTCTCCGCTGACAGACCTCCCACCCACTATGTCCTCAACATTGCTTCCCACCCCAGACCCCCTGAGTAGCTCGGTCGCACACTGCAGGTGTCGAGCTCACCGTCGCGGGCTCACGGCAACGTCGTCTTCTCCTGGTTGCGGTAGACTCGTCGCCAGTCGTCATCGCTGGTCTTCCCCTTTTCTCCGTCGAGTAAGTTAGCCTGTGGTTTCTGATTAGGTTAATTGGATTTCTTAATTTCTGATTAGGTTAATGAATTTCTAAAGTTCTGATTAGGTTAATGAATTTCTGAATTTCTGATTAGATTAATGAATTTCTGAGTTTTGAATTTCTGAATTTCTGAGTTTTGAATTTCTGAATTTTTTATTAGGTTAATGAATTTCTGAGTTTTGAATTTCTGAATATCTGATTAGGTTAAAGAATTTATGAATTTATGATTAGGTTAAAGAATTTATGGTTTTTAATTTATATTTTTGAGTTAGATTGATATGATTTTGATTTCTGATTCTGATTTATATTTCTGAGTTATTATTGAGTTAATATGAAGTTAGGTTAATGAGATTCTGATTCATGATTTATATTTTAGATTAATGCGATTCTGATTCATGATTTATATTTAATGATTTATAGAATGTCTTCTTCAGATGCATTGAGTAATACTCTTGAGAAAAGTACTCCATCAGAAGAACCTGTAGGCACTAATATTCAAACTACACAAGAGGCTCCTCAATCTTAACCTTAAGAACCCCCAACGGATACCGCAACTACTCATGAAGGAACGACAAACTCTACAAGTGGTGTTCGAAAGAGGAAGTTAACCTCTGAAGTGTGGAATCACTTCAAGATTGTGGAAATCAAGGGAAAATTAAAGGCTGAATGCAATTATTGCAAATTGAAGCTACTTAGTGACCTAAAAAAAGGAACTTCGCACTTACGTGATCACTTTAAAAATTGCAAGCTCCGCACCACTAGAGATATAAGACAATGTATGATGAAGACAACTCCAACAACTAGTGGGAAAACAGTTGTGGTTGGTGCATATAGGTTTGACCAAGAAAATGCAAGGAAAGAGTTATCAGTTATTGTTTGTTTGCATGAGTATCCATTATCTATTGTGGATCACATTGGCTTTAGGAGATTTTGCAATGCTCTACAACCTCTGTTTAAGGTGATTACTCGCAACACTTTGAAAAGTGATATCTTGAAGATCTACAATGATGAGAGGACGAAGACAATGAATATTCTTGAGAGGAATAAAAGTTGAGTTGCAATTGCCACTGATATGTGGACAGCAAGTAACTAAAACAAAGGTTATATGGCTATCACATCCCATTATATTGATGATGCTTGGAAATTGCAAAGTCGTCTAGTGAGGTAACAACATAAAATATTTAGTTTTGTTATAACTTAATCTGTGAAATATGTATAACTGTAATACTTCTAATATTCTTTTAATACTAAATTGTCAATGTAGATTTATATATGTGCCTGCTCCTCACACGGCTGATGTACTTTTGGAGGTACTTGTGGATTGTTTGATGGATTAGAATCTTGATAGAAAGGTATCCACCTTGACTGTTGATAATTGCAGTACTAATGATGTTATGATTGATAATATTTTGACTAAAATGTCATCTAGAAACTTCATATTGGGTGGTAAATTGTTTCACATGCGATGTTGTGCGCATATATTAAATTTGATTATTAAGGATGGGTTACAACTTATTTCACATGCTATAGAAAGAGTGAGGGATAGTGTTCATTATTGGACAGCAACACCTAAGAGAGAAGAAAAGTTTAAGGAAACATGTGCTCAACTTAAAATACTCTACACAAAAATCTCTGTCTTGATTGCAAAACTAGGTGGAATTCAACCTTTTTGTTGCTTGAAGTTGCAATAATGTATAGAGATATTTTTGAAAGATTGTCAATGCGTGAGAGTCAATATAAATCTTTGCTTAGTAATAAGGATTGGGAGATGGCAGATGAGATTTTTCAAAGGTTGAGGGTGTTTTATGATGTGACTGAGTTGTTTTCTGGAACAAGTTATCCTACTTCAAATCATTATTTTCCTAAATTTTGTGTGATTAAGTTGGCTTTGATGGAGTAGCAACATTGTGGAAATGAGTTAATTGAACCGATGGCTACTAGCATGATAGCTAAGTTTGAAAAGTATCGAGGTGTGATTAATACTGTTATGGCAACTAAAAGTCTCTCGAATCCTAGGTACAAGATGTATTTATTAAATTTCTTTTTTCGTAAAGTACATGGTGAGACAGAGGCATATGTTGTAATTGGTCAAGTGAAAAAGTTAGTACAACATTTGGTTTAGAATATGCAACCAAGGAAAGAGAGAGAGACCAAGCTGCTCAGTTGAATATGCTGCCGCCACCACCAATTCTTCAGGTTCAAGGGGAAGAAGTTTAGTCACAAATCTTGGCAAGCTAACTTCGCTACCCATGTAAGTGAGGAATCTTCATTTATTGATACAAAAAGCGAGTTGGATTATTATCTTGAAGAAAGACCGGTGCCACAAACTGAAGATGACTTTGATATCTTAAATTGGCGAAAATCGAATGGCGCAAATTTTTCTACTTTGCAAGCGATTGCTAGGGATTTTTTGACGATTCCCATATCTACAGTTGCCTCTGAGTCTTCATTTAGTACTGGTGGTCAATTTGTTACACCACATCGTAGTAGGTTGTGTCCAGATACGTTAGAGGCTTTAATGTGTAATCAAGATTGGCTTTGGAATGAGCTTGGAACGGCATCTAATATAGGGTTTGAGTGCTACACAATTAATAGCATTGAAGCAGATGTTGATGTAAGGAAATTACTACAATACTATTTTTTCCATATTATTAACTTATTCTTAAGAAAAGTTTACGATTTTAACTCTTAATTGTATTCTTCTTTTTGATGTAGGATTCAAACAAATCGGAATCTACCATCACTACCATTACATCATGAAAAAGCCTTGAGGATTCTACAATGTGATGAATTATACTTTGTAGTTTTTGGATATGTTTGATACTTTGGTTGTCTTATGAATATGTTTGATATTGTTTGTTACTGTTAATGTCTTTGGAGACTATGAACATACTAATGTCTTTGTTGTTATTAATGTTGTTAATGTCTTTGGAGAAAAAAAACATGTTGTTAATGTCTTTCTTGTTGTTAATACTTTAGAGACAAGCAACCTGATGATTGAAATGGTTTTTTTATTTTTTTTCCAATTTTATTAAATTTGTTTAATTTTCTAAAAATCTGCGGATATCCATGGAGTCCTCGACCCGGGGCGGAGACGGGGACTGGATATGGAGGCGGGGGGGCGGGGAGTGGGGATGTGGGTACCCGTTGCCATTCTATGCTCACCTTATGAATTTTGCAAGCACAACCCCGTGCATAGCACACGCTGCAAGGTGCATTCTATTGAGGGCAGTCGATGTATCTGTGCGTGTACGCAGAATGGAAATTTTCCCTTTCTGTGCATACGCACACCCCTATGCGTACGCACACGTCTTGAAAATTCTCCTGAGCGTGCGTACGCACAACCCTATGCGTATGCACACTGCCCTGTCTTTCAAAGAAAACCTTGTTTTTGACTGTTCTACCTTCCCGACAAGCTTGTAAACATCCGTAACGCTTGTTAAAGATCCCTTAACTTGTTTTTAGGCTTTGAAATATAGAAAATAACATAAGTGAGGTTAACTAGATATCTTTTGGTAATAAGTTTGAAGATGGAGGTTTTGGTTGCTGGTGTACGTGGGGATGAACTAAATGGGTATCTGATGGCGTTCTATATTGATGATGAACTTGTGATATTAAGGATGGATGATGAGTTTAAGATTTGGAAATGAATGATGATGGTTAATGGAATGAGTATGAGCGGAAGTGTGCTATGAGCAGTGGCCTCTGAGATTGAATATGTGATTACGATATACATTGTTATCCATCGTAGGATCTGTGGCAGTTTCCCGCCAACATTCGGATGTGAGGGTTGAAGCTGGGCTTCTCACTCATATTTATCGCTCCAGAGGAAGGTAGTAGGGTACTCTCCCCCGGAATGTTTCCCTCTGAAAGGAGAAGGAGGTATGGCACTCATCTGTCAAAATTATTCCTCCTGAGCATGTGTTTTTTCTCTGGTTGCAAGGTGGTAGGGTACTATCCCTCAGAATCATGCGATATTCAGAGGAAGGTGGTAGGGCACTCATCCCTCGAAATTATTCCTCCTGACTATACGCAATAGAGAGACTAATCTGGGAGTTGTCGACCGGATTTTCTGTCTGGTTTGGCACGATAACCGACATGTGATATCATAGCAAATAGGACAGGCATTCATCATATGTATATTCTATATGCTTGCTTGCTTTGATTACCTGATTTTGCCTAATTGTATAATATGCTTTCTTGCTTCTTGAATTACTTGTTATATATGAATACTACCTGTGTTTTCCTTGCTTGCATTATCTGTGTTTGTCTGGTGCTGAGGAGGTTAGGTAGGCGGTGGTGATGGGATTGCACGGAGGGTAGGTTGGCGAAGGCTGTGGGATACAGCGGTGTGACTAGTTTTAGTTAGAAATCCCCTAAGTTTAGATACCCTGTTTATGGTTTAAGTTATTTATTTCATTAAGCTTGAATATCTGTTTGGTACGAAGCTCTAGGATTGCCTCTGGCATCCCGGGGTCTTACATCTTACATTACTGGGTACTGTTACTTTTCCGAGGGTTACCTAAAACTGTAGACCGATCTCGGACGAGATCTTCTGTACTGGTCGGAGGTGACGTGTCTGGCTGGCTAGTGGCGGCTGGAGCTGTTGTATCTGACTTGTTGGACTGGCTGCACTTCTGATCCTTGGTCACCGGAGGGTGGGGGGTACCTGCAAGAGACTCCGATGCTTAAGTTAGCACGGGTATTAAGCAGGTTTATTGTAGAATCAGAGTATGAGTTATACCTGGGTGCTCCAGTGTATTTATAGTGGTTGTAGAGTGACCTTTCTAGATAAGATAAGTTAGTTATCTTATCTTATCTTTATCTTTGAGTTCAGGTCAGCTTATCTTCAAGGAAACCGACCTTATCTCTATAGGCTTGGACGGCCTGTGGATTTGGGTCGTGTTCCTCTATTTGGGCCCTTTATTGGGCTTTCCTGTCGATTTGGCCGACCTCTTTGAGAAGAGATCGGATAGCCTGACCTAAAGAGGTCGGTCGCTTTGTCACTGAACATCTCGGGTCGGATAGCTCGGCCCAGGGTGTGAACAGTGCCCCTGCTCGAGCTCGGTCTTCTGCTTTGAGGTCGAGTCCTTGACTTTGATCTTTCTCTAGTGCAGCCAAACTCGAGCATTTTGTCGATTCCTTTCTTTGTAGAACCTTTTTGAATGTGGAACGCTTTCCTCTAAGAGCCCGCGTTTTTATATCAGCGCTTTGGCTTTGGGAATATGCGAAGCTTTAAATACCTTCATTAATTGGTTTTGATTGCCCGTTTCTTTGGCTTTTATTTTCGAAATTCACGATCAAAAAACGGTTTCTCTTCTTCGTCTTTCTTTGTAACTTCTCCCTTCACTCTCTCACTTTCTGTTTTCGCCTGCATTTTGCCTCAGCATCATTTTGGCAATTCTCTGGGTGATTCCATCTTTTCATCTTCAATCTCCTTTGAAGCTTCTTTCTCTGTTCAGGTTGGTTTTTCTTCCTTTCTTACGTCATTTTCCTGTCTGGTTTTGAGAAAGTTTTGATTTTGTTTGGAGAAAGTTTGGATCTTTCTGCTTTTGCTGTGCCTGATTGCTGTTGTAATGTGTGTTCTGGGTGTTTCTTTGCCCTTTTGCATGAACCTTTTCGTCTTTCCTATTGCTTGATGTTCTTAAGGCTTTTGCATATTATCACCGTTTCTGTTTGTGCCTTTGATGATGATTTTGTTTGATTCTGAAAAAAGGTTGTGCCTTTGACGATTTCCGCTTGGCGTGTTTGATGTTGTCGATGCTTTTTGCTGATAGACTGTAAAAAGATAGTGGCTTTGATGACTTTTTATGTTTTGACTTTCTGAAATGTTTGTGATTTGACTTTTCTTGTTTGAGAGATGGACGTAAACTGTAGATTTTTCCTGAATCCTTGCTTTGTTATTGCCTCCAAAGGATGCCCCAGGGCTTTGGTTTGAGTCTTGGGGTTTTCCTTTTCTGTTTGTTCTTCTGTATCATATTACTCGAGTTGTTTTGCCCCTCGTCCAAGATGTTTTTTAGTAATCCAATCTTCTTTTCTTATTGTAGGATTAGTTGGCCTCATGTCTTCTCGTCATAATATTGTAGAGATGTCTTCTAAAGTTCCCGAGGGGATGTCCGATTGGCTGGACTCCCTTGTCTTAATGTGTGTCTCTGTTGTGGATGCTGAGTTTTGTGTAGAGCTGAGGAAACGTCATAGGGTTTGTGGTGGTGGTGCCCGAGAGAGAGATTATGAGCTTGTGGCACCCGATTCTAACGAGAGGGTTTGCTTTCCTACTTCTGTCGAGGGGGAGCGTCCCTTTTTCTACGCCTATGAATATTTCTTCAACCAGTTGGACATTACCTTTCCTTTTACTGCTTTCAAGACCGACTTGTTATGGTCGTGTAATATTGCCCCATCCCAGCTTCATCCGAATTCCTGGGGTTTTATCAAGATTTTTCAGCTGCTTTGCCAAGAGTTAGGCATAACACCTTCTCAGACTCTTTTCCTCTATCTTTTTGTTTCTGCCAAGCCCGGAGGGTCTTCCAAAAAGAAAGCTTCCTAGGTTTCTTTTAGGTTGGCCCAGGGGCATAAAGTTTTTGCCATGTACGATGAGTCTTTTAAAGATTTTAAGAATTATTTCTTCCGAGTCCGTGCTGTTAAGGGGGCCCGCCCCTTTTTTCTTGATGAAAATGATGAGCCTGCCTTTCCTCTAGAATGGCAAAAGAATGTGAGAGTGTCTCGCTATACATGGGAGATGCTTGACGAGGTTGAGCGGACTTTTGTAATTGTTCTTGAAGATTTATGGGCGGGGGAACCACCCCATCTTGATACGAAAAGATTTTTGAGTGATCCATCTTTGATTCGAACTGCTTTGGGTACTGTCTGACTTGTTTCTATACTTGCTTTTTAGTTTTGCTTCTTCTTTTTATGATTGTAACCCATTGCTGTGGTCGATTCTGTATTTTCAGAGATGTCGAAAAACAACGATTCCATGAAGACCTACAAGAAAGCAAAGAAGGCTGCAGCTACTCAAAATATCTCGGCCAAGGTGACGGGAGAGGGATCTTCCCAAGTTCCTGTGAAGCCGCCCGTGCCGAGTTCTCCTGGCCCGAGGAGGGTAATTCCCACTCCTAGGGTTCGCCTGGCCGAGCCTCTGCAGTCTTCCGCTGCTACTTCTGGTGCTCCTCCTAACAAGAAACAAAAAACAATTGAGCCTTTCAACCTTGATACCCCTGATTTTGACGCGGTCGAGTTCGTAGATCAGTAGATCGGTCCATACGGTGTCCTCCCTATGGATGATGTATCACTTCTTCATCATTTGGACTTTATAACTTGGAGTAGTGTAAAAATGGCATATATGGGAGCTGCCTTGTACCAAACGGCTCAAAATCTTCCTCTCCATGCCACCAAAGCCTTCATGGAGGAGGCAAAACAGGAATTCGACCGGATGAAGGGCTTGAAAGAGGAGCTTGAGGTGAAAGTAGCCAAACTGGAGAAGGATCTGGAGAACGAAAAGGCTAGCTCTCTTGCCCTGGCGGCTTCTGCGAGATTGGCCGAGGACACTGCGTTGAGGCATAAAGATAGTTATGTCACATCTTATCGGGAGGTGATACGTCTAAGGGAGGAGTTGGATTCTGCCCGAGTTGACTATTCCGAGCTCCAAGGTCACCTTGTCGGCAGCGTAAACACTGCTTATGATAATTTGAAGGAGCAGGTTCAAGTTCTCGCTCCTGAGGTTGATCTTAGTCTTTTTAGCTTGGACAACATTGTGAGGGATGGTAAGATTGTCCCCGACGACCAAGATGATGATGATGTCGAACCTCCCTCTGCGCCTGCTGCTAAAGTGTCGACCTCTATAGTTCCTCCTGTTGGGATTTCTCGTCTAGAATTAGATCCTAATTGTCAAATTCTGAATAGGGACGACGGTACGGTGGATGCAGTGCCTCTCCAAGCTTGCCCTCCTTCACCCCAGACTGATGCTACCGAGAAGGCTCCCAATCTCAGTTGATTTTTCTTGGATGTTTGTGTAGATAGCCCGACTTGTGGGCTTTTTAAACTCTTTATTCTGTAATTTGAATATTTTGCTGACTGTTGATACTCCTTCTGGTTGTTTGTTTAGCAACTTTTTATTTTGAAAAAACAACAAGTAGCTTTCAAGCTTTGGGCCTGATCCTGAAGCTTGTTTATAATATTGTATTTTATATCATGCTTGTTTGCACTTGTCTTGGCACCTTTCTGGGTTTTGAGAATGCTGAAACCTTGCTGCTCGGCCTCTTTGGATTGCTTTGTACTTATTGCTTGTAGCTTGGATCCTTTGTGGATGTGTGGATCCAACTCGTGTTTCGGTTTTCTGGCTCTTACTTGTATTTATTTCTGGCCATCCATAACCGATTTCTTTACGTTGGTCCTCTTTCCAGTTATTTTTGTAGTCCTCTTTTTTGGACCTTTGTCAGGTCTCTTTCAGGGATTACTTTTATAACTTGTCCGTTGTAGGAGACTGACTTCTTTATGTCGATCTCTTCTAAGTTATTTTGTAATCCTCTTTCTTGGACCTTTGTCAGGTCTCTTTCAGGGATTACTTTTATAACTTGTCCGTTGTAGGAGACTGACTTCTTTATGTCGATCTCTTCTAAGTTATTTTGTAATCCTCTTTCTTGGACCTTTGTCAGGTCTCTTTCAGGGATTACTTTTATAACTTGTTTTTCGTAGGAGACCGACTTCGTCATGTCGATCTCTTCTAAGTTATAGCAATTCCTCTTTTATAGGGTTGGCCAGACCTCTTTCCAGGGATTTGCTGATAACTTGGGTTGACTTCGTCCGAGTTTTTAACGTCGGCCAGCCTTTAAGTTATTATTTAGCAATCCATAAGACCTCGTCAGGTTCTTTTTCCGGATCACTTTTGATAACTTCTTGCATTATTCTGTGTTCATCTTGCCGATTTGTAGAAGGTGGTTTCTATCTTTGTTTGGTCGACCTTTAGATGAATCGCGTTTTCATCTCTATTGGTCTTTATCGTGATCGTGCAGTGAATCTGTTTTTTCACTTTTCTGCCGATCTGTTGCTTTATAATCGAACGATGAATGCTTCATATTAATGCGTCTTAAAAATTTGTAGAATATCTAAAATATGTTTTATTTAAAAGAAAGTGCAAATATATACATGTGGGAGTTTTTTCATCCCTTTAAGTTGGATAATTTCTGAATCTCAACTTGGTGCCTCATTAAAAAACCTTTTCAGGAAAAATAGTGCATCCTATGATCAGATCTTTTACCTTTTCTAGCTATAGTACCTTCTTAGGTTGCAGGCGTGCCATGATCTGGGAAGCTCTCGTCCCTCGAGTTCGGACAGTTTGTAGTAGCCCTTCCCAAGTACTTCTATGACTCGGTAGGGTCCTTTCCATTTTGCTGCCAGCTTTCCTTCTCCGGGTCGAGTTGTTCCAATATCATTTCGGATTAGGATGAGATCATTCTCAGCGAAACCTCTCGGCACTACCTTTTGATTATATCTGGAAGCCATTCGTCGTTTTAGTGCTTCTTCCCTAATCCGAGCTTTTTCTTGGATTTCAGGAAGTAGGTCGAGCTCTTCCCTTTGAAGTTGGGAGTTGGCTTCCTCATTGTAATGAACCACTCTAGGCGACCTTTCCTCGACCTCTACTGGGATCATTGCCTCTACTCCCTATGCTAGTCGAAATGGTGATTCGTTTGTGGTGGAATGTGGCGTTGTTCGATATGCCCATAGGACTTGTAGAAGTTCTTCGGCCCAGGCTCCCTTTGCATCTTGCAGTCTCCGTTTCAGCCCAGCCAATATGACTTTGTTGGCCGCTTCGGCTTGTCTATTGGCTTGGGATGTTCAACGGAGGTGAACTGGTGTTTTATGTTTAAGTCGGCTTCTAACTTTCTGAAGCCCGCGTCTGTGAATTGGGTGCCATTGTCTGTAGTGATGGAGTATGGAACCCCAAACCTTGTGACAATATTCCTATATAGGAATTTCCGGCTCCTTTGAGCAGTGGTGTTGGCTAGGGACTCTGCCTCGATCTACTTTGTGAAATAGTCTACCCCGACTATGAGGAATTTAACTTGTCCCGATCCCTGGGAAAGGGTCCGAGAATATCGAGTCCCCATTTTGCAAATGGCCAAGGCGATGTTACGCTGATGAGATCTTCTGGCGGGGCGATGTGAAAGTTGGCATGTTTCTGGCATGGTGGGCATGTCCTTACAAACTCTGTAGCTTCTTTTTGTAGATTGGCCAATAAAATCCCGCCCGGAGTACTTTTTTGGTGAGAGCTTGTGCTCCGAGATGATTACCACAAATGCCACTGTGTACTTCCTCTAAAACTTCCCTTGTGTTGGAGGTCGGCACACATTTTAGTAGTGGTATTGAAATCCCTCTTTTATATAGGGTGTTATTTATGATGGTGTAGTACTGAGCCTCCCGTTTTAACCTCTTTGCCTCCTTCTCATTTGTGGAGAGTGTTTCTGTTTTGAGGTAATTAATTATGGGGGTCATCCATCCTTGATCCTGACTTGTTATAGCTAGGACTTTTTCCTCTTTCGAGATTGATGGATTCTGCAGCATTTCCTGGATGAGGCTTCTATTGTTGCCCCCTGGTTTGGTGCTGGCTAGTTTTGAGAGTGCATCAGCTCGGGCATTTTGTTCGCGGGGTATGTGGCAGATCTTATATTCCCCGAGTTGTCCGAGCTGTTCCTTGGTTTTATCCAAATACTTTTTCATGGTGGGATCTTTGGCTTGGTAGCTCCCTGTTATTTGTGAGGTGACTACTTGTGAATCGCTGAAGATGTTGAGTTTTTGAGCTCCAACCTCCTTAGCCAGCTTCAAACCAGCTAGTAACGCTTCATATTCCACCTGGTTGTTTGAGGCCGGGAACCCAAATTTGAGGGAAATCTCAACTTGGGTTCCTTGGTTGCTTTCTATTATCACACCTGCATCGCTTCCAGTCTTATTTGAGGACCCGTCCACGTAGAGATTCCATTCTGTGGGGGTTTCCAGGGTATCTGTGAATTCTGAAATGAAGTCGGCCAAGTATTGTGATTTGATGGCTGTCCGAGCTTCATATTGGAGGTCGAACTCGGATAACTCGACTGCCCATTGTAAAATTCTGCCTGCTAGATCTGTTTTCTGCAGTATCCCTTTTATGGGTTGGTCGGTCCGAACCTTAATGGTGTGAGCCTGGAAGTACGGGCGAAGTCGTCGAGATGTCAGTATGAGAGTGTAGGCGAACTTTTCTATTTTTTGGTAGTTCAGCTCGGATCCCTGCAGTGCTTTACTAATGAAGTATACATGTTGTTGCCCTTTGTCGTTCTCTCAAACTAGTGCTGAGGCTACTGCCTGACTTCCTACTGCAAGGTATAATACGAGTGGTTCTTCCTCTCGTGGTCGAGTTAGGATAGGTGGTCGTCCCAGGAAATTTTTGAAATCCTGGAAGGCTTGCTCGCATTCCATTGTCCATTCGAACTTTTTTCCTTTCCTTAAAGTGGCATAGAAGGGGAGAGATCTTATCGCTGATCCCGCTAAGAATCTGGATAAGGCTGCTAATCTCCCGTTGAGTTGTTGTACCTCTCTGACACAAGTCGGGCTCTTCATGTTGAGTATAGCCTGACATTTGTCTGGATTTGCTTCAATTCCTCTTTGTGTGAGCATGAAACCTAAGAATTTTTCTGCTTCTACTGCAAAGGTGTATTTTACGGGATTGAGTCACATGTCATGCTTCCTTATAGTGTCGAACACTTGAGCCAGGCCGGACAGTAATGTCTCTTTGCTTTGTTTCTTTATTAACATGTCGTCCACGTAGACTTCCATGATTTTTCCGATATGATCTGAAAAGGCTTTATTCATTAGCCTTTGATACGTAGCTCCTGCATTCTTGAGACCGAAAGGCATCACAATATAGCAGTAATTTGCTTTTGGCATTAAAAATGAGGTCTTTTCTTGATCTGGTGGATACATGGGGATTTGGTTGTATCCAGAATATGCATCCATAAACGAGAGGTATCTATATCCGGATGAAGCATCTACCAGAGCGTCAATACTTGGGAGTGGGTAAGGATCTTTTGGGCAGGCTATATTGAGATCAGTGTAGTCGGTGCACATTCGCCATTTCCCATTTGATTTTTTCACCAAGATGACGTTAGCTAGCCATAGTGGGTACTTGACTTCTCTTATAAATCCTGCCTCCAGTAGTGCTTGTACCTGTTCTTCCACAGCTTGGGATCGTTCTAGCCCAAGTTTTCTTCGTTTCTGCTATACCAGCCGAGATCCTGGATAAACCGCAAACTTGTGACTCATTAGCTTGGGGTCTATGCCTGGCATGTCTACAGCTTTCCATGCGAAGAGATCGACATTATCTCGTAAGAACTGTACTAGTAATTCTTTTGCGTCTCCCTTCAGGATCGTGCCAATATTAGTTGTTTTGTCCGAGGTATCTCTGATGAGAGAACTTTTGCGTGGTCTAGAAATTTACAGATAAATCCTCGTTGCAAGTATAGTTTCTAAACCTTCAAAAGTCCTTTCACACAAACGTTTGGTTGTCACAAGTAACAAACCCCTAAATAAATTGATAACCGAAGTATTCAAACCTCGGGTCGTCTTCTCAAGGAATTGCAGGGAGGTGTTCTTATTATTGGTTATGAGTTGTAAATTGGGGTTTTGGATTAAGGTAAAAAGTTAGTTGAATGACAAGTAAAATAAAATAATAATGACTATAAAATAAACTCTTGGCAAAGTACGAAAATTCGGAAGTCCTATCCTAGTTATCCTGATCAATTGTGATGAGAATTGGATTTTTCTCCCACTTTGTTAACCTCTAACTATGAAGGTAAGTTAAGTGGATGAATTAATTCTTATTCCTCAGGTCCCAGTCTTTCCTTGGAAAAGGCTAGAGTTAGTGAAACTTGAATTAATGAAATGAAGAAATCCAATTTTCAATCAACAATGAGTTTGATAACTCAAGAGTCTCCAATTATTTAACCAAAGCCAAAAGGGAAAATATCTAAATTAAATTAAAAACATTTATAAATGAAGCAAAGCAAAATTAAATCTGAAAATACCTCGAATTGCATTCACAAAAGAACTTAAATCTGACATAGAAATTCATAAATTAAATTAGGAAAATAAATAAAAGAAACATTGAACCTGGGATTGAGAGTCACTCCTAAAACTAAGAGAAGTCCTAAATCCTAATCCTAAGAGAGAGGAGAGAACCTCTCTCTCTAAAAACTACATCTACTCCTAAAATTGTGAATATGAAAGCTTTCTTTTGAATGAGTGCATTCTCCCACTTTATAGCCTCTAATCTGTGTTTTTTGGGCTGAGAATTGGGTCGAAAATAGCCCAGAAATTGTTGGAGAAGAATTCAAACACGCTGATTTTCGTCACTGCGATGCGGCTGCATGGATCACGCGGTCGCGTCGTCTAGCGTCAGGGAAACTATGGCATACTATATATCAAATCGAAGCCACTGACGTTAGCTTTCCAACGCAACTGGAACCGCATCGTTTGGACCTCTGTAGCTCAAGTTATGACCGTTTGAGTGCAGAGAGGTCAGGCTGGACAGCTTTGCAGTTCCTTCAACTTCTTGTATTCCTTCCACTTTTGCATGCTTCCTTTCCATCCTCTGAGCCATTCCTGCCCTGTAATCTCTGAAATCACTTAACATACATATCAAGGCATCTAATGGTAATAAGAGAGGATTAAACATAGGAAACTTAAGGCCAAAGAAGCATGTTTTCAATCAAAGCACATAATTAGGAAGGCAAATGTAAAACCATGCAAATAGTATGAATAAGTGGGTAAAGAATTGATAAAATCTACTCAATTGAGCACAAGATAAACCATAAAATAGTGGTTTATCAACTTCCCCACACTTAAACAATAGCATGTCCTCATGCTAAGCTCAAAAGAAACTATAAAGGTGAAGAGGAATGATAGAATGTATGAAATGCAACCTACCTATATGAATGCAACTACATGCAAAAATGTTTCTACCTACTTGGTTAAAAGCAAATAAGTTCTCCAAGATAAACATAACTCAGATTTCACTAATTCAAATTATACAATAAGAGACAAGTAAACTTGTAAGAAGATAGCTCATGAAAGCAGGGAACATAGAATTAAGCACTGAATCTTTACTGGTAGTGTATATCACTCTAGTCTCTCAAGTGTCTAGGGTCAATCACTCTACTCTTCTCTAATCATGCTTTCTAAACCTTGTTCTTCATCTAACCAATCAACAAATATTTAATGTACTAATGCAAACATCATGAGGTCTTTTCAAGGTTGTAATAGGGCTGAGGTAAAGGTAAGGATATATGTATGGCCAAGTGAGCTATAATATGAATCTTTAATTAACCTAAACTTTCACCTAACATACATATACTCTATATAATTCTAATTCATGCCTAGCTACCCAAGATTCCCACTTTTACATCACATACTCATGTATCAACTTTTTCTTTTTAATTTATCACATGTGCATTGATTTTTTTCATTAACTCAACATTGGGGTAATTTTGTCCCCTTATTTATTTATTTATATTATATATATATATTTTTTTCTTTTTCTCATTTTCTTTTCTTTTCTTTTTCTTGTTTTTTTTTAATCATAAAAGCAAACATAACTTATCAATGCACATGGATTTTTTATTATTTTTCTATTTTGGTTTTTTATGAGTAGGTTCCCAAATTTCCCATATTCAAATAAATTAAAAACATGATACATTCCCTTATCAACCCATGTTCCCACAATTTCCCCATACTTATTTGATACACAATCTTTATCTTAATCTAACCAAAGATTCAATTGGGATAATTAATTTGTTTTCCGCTTAAGGCTAGTGATGTGGTAAAATATAGACAAAAATGGGGATTAAAAGGCTCAAAGTGGCTGACAATGGTGATTTAAAGGGTAGGCTTATTTGGGATAAGTGAGCTAAAATCAAACAATGGCCTCAATCATGTGCAAGCATGTAAATATACTAAATAATGGACATATAGAATGCAACAAAGCAAAGATTGCAATTATAGAGAAGAAAACACACAAGAATAAAATATTTATGGTTAAATAATGTAACCATATAAATAACCTCAAAATCTCACAGGTTGTGTGTTCTTTGGCTCAAAAACCATGTTCCACATACAACTTCAAACAAGTTTTAACATAAAAAATTTTTCAATTTAAATTAGTGAAATTTTTTCAAAGATAGGGTCTTAAAAGAATTTTATTACTTTAACCAAGTAGTAACTAAATGCATAAAATCAAACAAATATGCAAATGCAATAACTAATTTAACAAAGAAAATTTAAACATTGGTGTTGAAACAGAAAGGTACTAACCCATGGAGATCGGTATCGACCTCCCCACACTTAAAGATTGCACCGTCCTCGGTGCATGCTAAGATGTGCAAATGGACGGGTGGCTTCAACTGATGCTTTTCTCTATAGATTGTGCATATTGACTTGCCTGTCTCCCCATGTAAACGTCTTCCAGTTCTCTTCCGGGTGGCCATCCTGAAAGAAAAAGGGAAGAAGAGTAACCCAGAAATAAAGATAGGAAAATAAATATAGTATGGGTGGGTTAATGCCAAATAATGGGGGTCTCAATTACATGGTAGCTACAACATGCAAGTGAGAAAACAATAGAAGCCATGGCATGCTAGTGGTACAAAATGTACAACAATGGGGAAGAGAGTGGGGAAGGAGAGATAATATAAATTCATGTCAATGCAAAAGTAATACAGATATAAAAGATTGGCATTGATTTAAATAATATTACTCAATCAGAATTAAACAAGTCATTAAGCACCAAGAAAATACCAGAAAAGATGTAACATTTGAATAAGAACATTTGAACACCAATGGTAAAATAATAAATTTAGAAAAATAAAAATATGCAATGAATGAAAATATGCAAATAAAT
>NC_029788.2:40176520-40202059 GCF_000816755.2 Arachis ipaensis | reverse complement strand
GACGCGATCGCGTGGTCGACGCGATCGCGTGGTCGACGCGATCGCGTGGTCGACACGATCGCGTGGTCGACGCGATCGCGTGAGTGGCCATCATGGGGATATGACGCGGATGCGTGAGCCATGTGTCCGCGTGGTAAGGTGTGTGCGGTCAGCACCAGTCCAGCACCACTCTCGCACAACTTTCGGTCGTGCACCCTTCGTATGTCGATTTCCAGGTCACGCGGCCGCGTGAGTGACGCGGTCGTGTGGGAGCCATTTTTCCCACATGACGCGGACGCGTCAGCGACGCTGCCGCGTCGCGTGCGTGCTTCTCTTTTTTTTTATGCATAAAAAATGCAGAATGTAGTGTTAATATGAATGTGATGCAAAACTCCAGGTTCAATATAATAAAATAAAATAAAACTCGAAAACAAATAAAACTAACTAAAAATGAAAAAGGAACGATAATACCATGGTGGGTTGTCTCCCACCTAGCACTTTTAGTTAAAGTCCTTAAGTTGGACATTTGATGAGCTTCCTGTTATGGTGGCTTGTGTTTGAACTCATCTAGGAATCTCTACCAATGTTTGTAATTCCAATAGCTTCCGGGAGCCCAAACTAGGCACGTAAAGCCTTTGAGCAGCTTCAAACAGATTCTTAGACTCCCGGGGTGTTGGATGTCAGAACAGATTCCAGGATCCCAAATCTTACTTTTACACCCATTTTTGTCGGGATCTGTATTTTTCCAGCTAGGTGATAAGTAATTTGAATTCTCACTGCAGCTACCAAACAGCTTCCTAGACCCATTCAATTGAGCTCTACACCAACCGTTGCGTTTAAACTTAAAGCTTCCAACCATAATGAACCTTGCAGGACAATTCTTACCACTGGCCATCTTCCTCTTACTCTAAATGTTACAAAGAGCTCTAAGTTGACCATCTGTCTCCAGTAGCCCATATTCAAGTGGAATTAGAAAGCCAAGGGATATGAATTTTACACACTTGAATGTTGTGAAGGATGATGGCAACTTAGGGGGGTATTTTTAATGAAATTGCAAGCTCCACTCCCTTGTGCTCTTCTCTGATGATTACCACCTCTTTGCATGCTTCTTCAATTTCAACCTTTTCCTCTTGGTAGCTTTCTTCCAATTCAATCTCCTCTTCATTGCTTTCCAAGGGCATGGGAGGTCGTGCTTCTTCTTCTTGAATCTCCATCTCTTGATCAACTTCTTCCAAGTCTTCAACTGTGATATGCCTTGGAGGTTGTACACCCTCCTCAGCATCAATTTCAAACGTCTTGAAAGGGGGTTCTATGATTGGACTTTCCCATGGAGGTTCTGCATCTCCTAAGTCTTCAACCACTTCTTCTTTTTCAATAATTCCGGCTTCCTCTACTTGTTCCAGTACAAAGTCATGCTCCGTACTGTTCACTGGAGTTTCTAGTATCTCCTTCATGCTACGTTCTTCATTAGATTGTCCACATGAAGCCATGGGGGTTCCTTGAGTGTCCGAACGTCGGAAAGCTAATTGATTTATCGCTTGCTCCAATTGACGAATGGTTGCCTGAAATCGATCCACTGTTTCCTTGAAACGATCCTTTGACTCTTGAAGCGCTCGGCTTTCATAAATAGGATCATAGTGCTCTTGGATTGATGGATATGGAGATGGTGAATATTGAAGTGGTGGTTCTTGTGAGTAATTGGGTTGGAATTACGATGGTTCTATATATGGTTCATATGGCTCATAAGGTGGTTGGTATGGTGGTTGAGGGTTAGGGTCATATGGAAGTGAATGGCGGAAAGGGGCTTGTGAGTTTGGTGGTCCAAAGTTATGTTGAGGAAGGGGTTCATAGGCGTATGGTGGTGGTTGTTGATAATCAAAAGAGCGCTCACCATAGCCATTGCCTTGATATGCATCACAGAATGGTTGTTGATAGTCCATTGGAGGTGGTTGTTGCCATGAGGGTTGATCAAATCCTTGTGGCTCCTTCCATCTTTGATTGTTCCAACCTTGATGCCTGTTCTCATTGTAATTTCTTCTTCCTGCAACATAATTGTAACCGGACTCATAGCCAAAGGGGTGAGAGTTCATAGTAGCAAATAAGAATTAAAAACAAAAATAAAAATAAATTTAAATTAAAAGGTTATTTAAATTTTGAATTCGAAAATTAAATTTTGAAATTTTGAATTTTAAATTTTTGAATTTTGAATTTTTGAAATTTGAAATTTGAAAATTTTTGAAATTTGAATTTTGAAAATTTTTAAATTTGAATTTTGAAATTTGATTTTTGAAATAAGATAAGATAAAATAAAAATTTTAAAATAAAAACCAATAACCTCTTAACTTAAGAAAAAGCAAAAATAAAAACAAAAATAAAAATAAATAAACAAGCAAAAATAAAATATTTACAATAACCAATAATAAGGCACACGTTTGCGATTCCCCGGCAACGGCGCCATTTTGATGAGAGAACTTTTGCGTGGTCTAGAAATTTGCGGATAAATCCTCATTGCAAGTATAGTTTCTAAACCTTCAAAAGTCCTTTCATACAAACGTTTGGTTGTCACAAGTAACAAATCCCTAAATAAATTGATAACCGAAGTATTCAAACCTCGGGTCGTCTTCTCAAGGAATTGCAGGGAGGTGTTCTTATTATTGGTTATGAGTTGTAAATTGGGGTTTTGGATTAAGGTAAAAAGTTATTTGAATGACAAGTAAAATAAAATAATAATGACTATAAAATAAACTCTTGGCAAAGTACAAAAATTCGGAAGTCCTATCCTAGTTATCCTGATCAATTGTGATGAGAATTGGATTTTTCTCCCACTTTGTTAACCTCTAACAATGAAGGTAAGTTAAGTGGATGAATTAATTCTTATTCCTCAGGTCCCAGTCTTTCCTTGGAAAAGGCTAGAGTTAGTGAAACTTGAATTAATGAAATGAAGAAATCCAATTTTCAATCAACAATGAGTTTGATAACTCAAGAGTCTCCAATTATTTAACCAAAGCCAAAAGGGAAAATATCTAAATTAAATTAAAAACATTTATAAATGAAGCAAAGCAAAATTAAATCTGAAAATACCTCGAATTGTATTCACAAAAGAACTTAAATCTGACATGGACATTCATAAATTAAATTAGAAAAATAAATAAAAGAAACATTGAACCTGGGATTGAGAGTCACTCCTAAAACTAAGAGAAGTCCTAAATCCTAATCCTAAGAGAGAGGAGAGAACCTCTCTCTCTAAAAACTACATCTACTCCTAAAATTGTGAATATGAAAGCTTTCTTTTGAATGAGTGCATTCCCCCACTTTATAGCCTCTAATATGTGTTTTCTGGGCCGAGAACTGGGTCGAAAACAGCCCAGAAATCGCTGGAGAAGAATTCAAACACGCTGATTTCCGTCACTACGACGCGGCTGCATGGAGCACGCGATCGCGTCGCCTAGCGTCAGAGCAACTATGGCATATTATATATCAATCGAAGCCCCGGACGTTAGCTTTCCAACGCAACTGGAACCGCGTCGTTTGGACCTCTGTAGCTCAAGTTATGACCGTTTGAGTGCAGAGAGATCAGGCTGGACAGCTTTGCAGTTCCTTCAACTTCTTGTATTCCTTCCACTTTTGCATGCTTCCTTTCCATCCTCTGAGCCATTCCTACCCTGTAATCTCTGAAATCACTTAACACACATATCAAGGCATCTAATGGTAATAAGAGAGGATTAAACATAGGAAATTTAGGGCCAAAGAAGCATGTTTTCAATCAAAGCACATAATTAGGAAGGCAAATGTAAAAGCATGCAAATAGTATGAATAAGTGGGTAAAGAATTGATAAAATCTACTCAATTGAGCACAAGATAAACCATAAAATAGTGGTTTATCAATCTCCGATCTGAATTTTCTCTATTTCTCCTTCGGGCTGTGGACGGAGTTCATCTCGTCTCTGAACTCCACCAAGCTTAATTGTATGGAACTCTCTCCTCTGCCTCTGAGGTTTAGACTTTCGTTATAACAGTGGCGTGCCATCTTTTGATCTACTTGTATTGTAGCTATCCCTTCTGTAGTTAGGAATTTCATGCATAGATGTGGAGTTGAGACTATTGCACCGAGTTGATTTAGTGTTATCTGACCTATTAGGGCATTGTAGGTTGAACTTACGTCAACCACGATGTAGTCTATCTTGAGTGTTCTGGATTGGTTCCTTTTTCCGAAGGTTGTATGTAGTGACACGTATCCTAACGGTTGTACTGGGGTATCTCCCAGTCCGAACAGGCTGTTAGGGTATGCTCTAAGCTCCTTTTCTTCTAAGCCGAGCTTGTCGAAGGCAGTTTTGAATAAGATGTCGATGGAGCTCCCTTGGTCTATTAATGTGCGGTGGAGATTGGCGTTTGCCAGTATGATGGTGATGATCATGGGGTCGTCGTGTCCTGAGATGATACCGGATGCATCTACTTTGGTGAATGTGATTGCAGGGATGTTGGGAGCTTCCTCCTTTCCTTCGACATGATATACTTCTTTGAGATATCTTTTGCGGGATAATTTGGAGATTCCTCCTCCTGCAAATCCTCCGTGTATCATATGGACATGTCTTTCTGGCGTACGAGGTGATCGCTCGATTCGTCCGACATCTTCATCCCTTCTTCTCTTTCTTTGATCATCATCTCGGGTGGCCAGAAACCGATCTAGGTTTCCTTCTCTTACTAATTTTTCTATGATGTTCTTTAAGTCGAAGCATTCATTGGTAGAATGCCCTCGGACTCGGTGATATTCACAGTATTCATTCCGATTTCATCCTCCTCTTTTGCCTTTGAGTGGTCGAGCTGGGGGTATCTTTTCCGTATGGCAGACTTCTTTGTAGACATCCACCAGGGATATCCTAAGAGGGGTGTAATTATGATATTTTTTAATTTTTTCCCCTTGTCGATCTTCCTTCTTTTTGGATTCTTTATCTTTGTCTCGGTAGGAGAATCCAAATTTTAAGGTTTCTCCCAACCGAGAGATTTCTTCCATGTTGATATATTTTTCCGCTCGCTCCTGCACCTCATCTAGAGATGTGGGATATTTCTTCGATATAGATTGGCTAAAAGGTCCCTCTCGTAGGCCATTGATGAGAACCATGATGGCGGCCTCTGTTGGCAAGCATTGTATGTCTAGGCATGTTTTGTTGAATCTCTCCATGTAGTTGCGAAGACTTTCCCGATCTCCTTGCCTGATTCCTAGTAGATTGGGGGCGTGCTTGGCCTTGTCTTTTTGGATGGAGAATCTGGCCAAGAATTTTTTGGCTAGGTCGTTAAAGCTTGAGATGAACTTAGGAGGTAAGTTGTCGAACCATCTAATTGCTGTCTTCGTGAGGGTCGTTGGAAAAGCTTTGCAGCGAACAGCGTCCGAGGCGTCTGTGAGGTACATTTTGCTTCTGAAGTTGCTGAGGTGATGGTTGGGATCTGTAGTGCCATCATACAGAGTCATATCCGGGAGTTTGAAGTCCTTAGGAATTTTAGTTTTCATGATGTCCCTAGTGAATGGATCTTGATCTTTGCATGAATTGTCTTCAGGGGTGGTCCGGGTAGCCTTTGCTTTGAGATCGGCTTCGAGTTGTAGGATTTTATCTTTTAGGTCTCGACGTCGCCTTACCTCTCTTTGTAGATCCTTGCCAACTTCTCGTTGATGCTGGATTTCTTTTTCAAGTTGCTTTAAACGATTTTGAAGTGCTTCTATTACTCCTGGATTTGATGAGTTTTTGTCTCCATTAAATTCTGGAGTATCTTTTGGTGTAGCGTCTGCATTTTTGTGCGGCGTTCTGTCCTCTAGATCTGAATCGTGGTCGTTGTCATGGTCGTCCACCATGGGGATGGGATGACTTCCAGGTTCCCCGGCAACGGCGCCAATGTTCCGAGGGTTACCTGAAACTGTAGACCGATCTCGGACGAGATCTTCTGTACTGGTCAGAGGTGACGTGTCCGGCTGGCTAGTGGCGGCCGGAGCTGTTGTGTCCGACTTGTTGGACTGGCTGCACTTCTGATCCTTGGTCACCGGAGGGTGGGGGGTACCTGCAAGAGACTCCGATGCTTAAGTTAGCACGGGTATTAAGCAGGTTTATTGTAGAATTAGAGTATGAGTTATACCTGGGTGCTCCAGTGTATTTATAGTGGTTGTAGAGTGACCTTTCTAGATAAGATAAGTTAGTTATCTTATCTTATCTTTATCTTTGAGTTGAGGTCAGCTTATCTTCAAGGGAACTGACCTTATCTCTATAAGCTTAGACGGCCTGTGGATTTGGGTCGTGTTCCTCTATTTGGGCCCTTTATTGGGCTTTCCTACCGATTTGGCCGACCTCTTTGAGAAGAGGTTGGATAGCCTGACCTGAAGAGGTCGGTCGCTTTGTCACTGAACATCTCGGGTCGGATAGCTCGGCCCAGGGTGTGAACAGTTACCATACTGAGAACCTCCAGCTCTCATTCCATACTTTGTTGTTTTTCAGATGCAGGTCACAACCCACCTCAGTGAGTTGCTTGATGGTATCAGAGTGAAGGACCTTATTCTATTTTGTTGTCATTTTGGTTATTTTGACTAGTTCTCTCACTTCTGTATTTATATTTGCCTTAGAGGCTTACTTTGAGAGATATATTTTATATATTCTGTTGTAACCTTCAAAACTCTGTATGTCTACATATTGACAAGTCGTACATGGGGAGGAGCTAAGAATGACCGACCGACCGATAACCATGCCGAGTTCATGGCGGCGATGGCCAACTTAGCTAATACCATGGAAGCGAATGCTACTGCAACTTTGCAAGCTGTGCAGAGATTGGGTCAACCGGTGGGAAACGAAAACAAAAATGTGCTCCAATGACCTTGGCTTCGTTTCTGAAAGTTCACCCACTGATTTTCAGAGGTTCAAACTACCCCACTAAGGTGGATAATTGGCTCCAAGCTATACAGCGTGCGTTGCAAGCTCAGCATGTCCCGGCTAACCAATTTGTGGAGTTTATGGTGTATCAACTTCTAGGGGATGCTCAACACTGGTGGCAAGGAGAATGCCGCTTACTGTAGCTTCAGAATGCTGACATTCCCTTGAATGTTTTCCAGACGGCCTTCTACAAGAAATACTTTCCTGAATCGGTAAGAGAAGCTAAAGAGTTGGAGCTTATGCAGCTGAAGCAAGGCTCATTGTCAGTAGCAGAGTACACAAGCAAATTTGAAGAGCTCTGTAGGTTCTCAAGGGTATGTCAGGGAGCCCCTAAGACCTATGAGAGTTGGAAATATATTAAGTACCAAGGAGGTCTCAAGGATGACATTATGACTGCTATGGCTCCTTTGGAGATTCAAATCTTTTCCGAGCTTGTGAACAAGGCAAGGGTGATGGAAGACTGTGCTAAGAAGGTGGCTGAGGGGAGAGAAAATTGTGATTTTACTGACAACCGAGCTCGTGGCGATTGCCTTGGACCAAGGGAACAGAACTTCAAGAGAAATGGTGAAGGGAAGCGGTCAAGAGCTTACTCCCCTGATATGAAGTGTCCAGAGTGTGGGAACTACCATCCAAATAAGCCATGCCGGTTGGGTACGAAACTATGCTACAAGTGTGGTGCACCAAGACATTTGGTTAGATATTATCCACACCAAGAAACACGTGAGGCAGGTCAATCACAACAACAGGGTTGAGGTAATTATGAAGCCGGTAGCCAAACCTTAACTTATTTTCATAGTATAGAATATCACCGTTCGCGATATCAGGACTTAGAGATTCGTTAGAGGGACCAATGGAGAAAGAGGCTTTTGATGGATGTGGCTGAGTAATCCGGATTCTTAATGACGATAATCAGAGTGACACAGCAGAAGGCGAGAAAGAATATCGACACGGTAGGATGATGGTGGATGAGATGCTTTGGCGACTCGTTGGGTTGATAACGTTGATAGTAGAGCGCTTCGTGGAGAATATATAACGCGATTCGGATTTTGGGGGGGCAAAATTTCTTATTAGGAGGGGAGGATGTAAGAACCGAAGTTTTTATGTGAAACCACTTTAATAAAATAATAATTTAACTGCCCGGAACAGGTTCAAAAATATAAAAATGTTATTTTGAAAATAAAAAGGTGAAAGTTGATTTCAATGAATTTTTTCTAAGTTGGAAAACGTATCTTTTGCGAAAGATTTTGTAAAAATGTATACCGGTATTCAAGCCGGCAGTACTGACTCTAGTCTGTCTGGTACCGTGTTTTAATAAAATATAAGATTTCAAAAATTTAATTTATTGTTTTGAAAGGACAAAAATAATTAAGAATTGAAAATCGGGCGCTAATCTTAAAGGTTTTGGCCCAAAGTGGGCCAAACAGACCTAAAACGCTAACGGGTTAGACCGGGCTCAAGGTCTAACGTATATAAATCCATTAGTGAGCCAAATCAGCTCATTCTCACCCACAAAGAAGTGAGGCACGCTGGTTTGAGAAGAGAGGGAGATGAAGGATTGGCACTATTCCCCTCCATCTTCCTCAAGCCATATCTTGAGCTACGGAGCTCCAATTGACGAGCCGTTTCTGACCACGCGAAGTTCTTGTTGAGCTCTTTGATTCTCATCCAATTTCCTGCCCTAGATCTTGTGCGTTTTTGGTTCTTATTCTTGAGTATATTTTTGTGTTTTGTTTGTTTAGGGGTGATCCAACATTGGAATATTGTTGGGTTTTACCCCTAACCTCGTTGGGTAAGGTAAGGTTTTACTAAACTCTCATGTTTAGTTGTTTTGTATATCTTAGATTTTGATTTTGATATATATATATGATGTTAGTTTGAGCTTTGGTGGCTTGTTGGTGAGTTGAAAGCTTGTTGGATTCCAATTTTGGTGCGGTGTGCATTTTGGGAATCGGCCAAGATATGGTTTTGATCTCCTCTATATAATATGTAATATCTCTGGACACTTAGGCTAGTGGACCATAGGATAGAATTGAAATTGGATGTTGATGATTATGATGTATGATGACTTTGAGTTTATGTAGCATGATGATGGATTATTAATGTTATGTTAAGGTTAGTGGAATAATGATGCTGTGTTAAGGTTTGTATTGGGTGACTATTATGATAATGATGGGTGGTAAGTGATAGATCTATGTAGGAGAAATTATTGATGTGTAATGTTGTTGTGTAATGTTTGGGAGCTTAATGATTTGATTAATGAATTTGGTATAGAAATGATGAAAATGTGAGTTTTAGGTTGTGGAATGAATTGGAGGATACGTGAATCTGATCTAGGTACATTAGGATTATTTTGAATATGGAATAAGTAATTTTGGATTGAGAGTTGGTTAAAATTGAGGCTTAGAGATTTAAAAAATGAATTTTTGGTGAACTTTGACAGATCATATCTTGGGCTACAGTTTTTGAAATTGAATGATTTTTATATCAAATTAAAGATAATTTAAAGAGCTTTAAAATGGTATAGATTTTGTAGAAATCGAAATTTTGTAGAGAAAGATATGATCATCGGTAGTTGGTGCCAGAAATTTGAATTCTGTAATGTTGCAGAATTTGTAATTTCTGGTTTGTGTGTGCACGCACACTGCTGTGTGCGTGTTCTAAACAGTGGCTATGCTTTGACTTGTGCGTATGCACAGCCTTGAGTGCACATACACCCTGTGAATTTTTGAAACCGTGTGGATGCACACATGGGGAGATGCCCATTGTTTGGGGCACTAGCACACGCTGGTGCGCACGCCCACCTTACGAATTTTGCAAGTTGTGCGTACGCAAAGCCCCATGCACAGGCACATGCTGGAAGGTGCATTCTGTTGAGGGCGGTCACACGTATCTGTGCGTGTACGCAGAATGGAAATGTTCACTTTCTATGCGTACGCGCACCCCTATGCGTACGCACCCTCTATGCGTACGCACACGTCTTGAAAACCCTCTCGGGTGTGCGTATGCACAATCCTATGCGTACGCACACTGCCCTGTCTTTCAACGAAAACCTTATTTTTAACTGTTCTACCTTCCTGGAAAGCTTGTAAACTTTTGTAACGCTTGTTTAAGATCCCTATTGTTTTTAGGCTTTGAAATATAGAAAATAATATAAGTGAGGTTAACTAGATATTTTCTGGTAATAAGTTAGAAGACGGAGGTTTAGGTTGCTGGTGTACGTGGGGATGAACTAGATGGGTATCTGCCGGCGTACTATATTGATGATGAACTTGTGATATTAAGGATGGGTGATGAGTTTAAGACTTGGAAACGAATGATGATGGTTAATGGAATGAGTATGAGCGGAAGTGTGCTATGAGCAGTGGCCTCTGAGATTGAATATGTGATTACGATATGCATTGTTTTCCGTCATAGGGGCTGTGGCAGTCTCCCGCTTATGTTCAGATGTGAGGGTTGAAGCTTGACTTCTCACTCATATTTATGGCTCCAGAGGAAGGTGGTAGGGCACTCAACCCTCGGAATTATTCCTCCTGAGCATGCATTTTCTCTCTGGTTGCAAGGTGGTAGGGCATTATCCCTCGAAATCATGCGGCATCCAGAGGAAGATGGTAGGGCACTCTCCCTCAGAATGTTTCCCTCTGAAAGAAGAAGGTGGTAGGGCACTCATCCCTCAGAATTATTCCTCCTGACTATACGCAACAGAGAGACTAATCCGGGAGTTGCCGACCAGATTTTCTGTCGGGTTTGGCATGATAACCGACATGTGATATCACAGCTAATAGGATAGACATTCATCATATGCATCTTCTATATGCTTGCTTGCTTTGATTACTTGAGTTTGCCTAATTGTATAATATGCCTACTTGCTTCTTGAATTACTTGTTATATATGAATACTACCTGTGTTTTCTTTGCTTGCATTATCTGTGTTTGTCTGGTGCTGAGGAGGTTAGGTAGGCAGTGGCGATGGGATCGCACGGAGGGTAGGTTGGCGAAGGCTGTGGGATACAGCGGTGTGACTAGTTTTAGTTAGGGTTAAGTACTGAAATCGTCCCTAAGGTCTGGGGTGAAAATCAAATTCGTCCCCGACCTTTTTTTGTTATTAAAATCATCCCCAACGTTATAAAACGTTATAAAATCGTCTTTTTCTACCTCAATTTTATTTTTTTTACCAAATTACCCTTAACAATAATTAATAAAAATAATATTAAAAAAATAAAAACAAAAACACCCCACCCTCGTCCTGATCTCAAATCCCCCCTCCCCATCCCCTTCCTCCTAATCTCTTCAAATCCGCCCTCTCTGATGCCTCCTCCCTCCGCCGATGGCTCGACACCATCTTTCCCGACGAGGTTGTAACAACCCATCTTCTTCTTCTTCATCTTCTTCATCTTCACTTCTATGCGGTGCAGAGAAGATCAAGCCCACTAATGGATCTCCTTCACCATCCACCATTCCTCATCTTCGCATGGATCTCCTTCACCATCCACCATTCCTCTTCTTCCTCCTCCGTCCGTGTCCAACGCTTTCCGTCGCCACTAATGGAATCAGCCTGCGTCGCCAATAGATATGGGAAGAAAGGAAAGCAAAATTGGAAGGAGGAGAGAAAGGAGGGAACGACAGGGAGAGGGTCTGCCATGAGAGGTGGGTCGCCACCAACAGATCCCTCCTCTCTTCTTTTTTTTTATATCATTTTTTTATTTAATTTTTCTTTGTCTGTGTTGTTGTTGTTGATTTTAGGTAGAATTAAAGTTAGATTTGCCTTATCTTTCATGGTAAACCTTTTCTTTCAATTTTATTTATATGTAATATTTATTGCCTTGCCCGGAGAGCAGCAAGAATTTGTAGCTGGAGTCTTGCAACAATTTCTCTTATATGTACATGCATGTTTTAGTAAGGAAATTATTATTGTTGTTGAATTGGCTGAAAATATTGAATTTGTTGTCGCTGTTGCTGAATTTTGTTTTTGTTGCTGTTGCTGAATTTGGTTTTTGTCTAAGGAGAAAAGAAGAATTGAGATTTGGGGAGGGGGGAGTTCAAAGATAGTAAGAGGAACGGGATGGGAAAGGAAACAGGAAAAGATCAGGGATGAGGGTGGGATACCGTGTAGGTGGTGTTTTTGACTTTTTGTTTTATTTTGTTTAATATTATTTTTATTAATTGTGAAGGGTAATTTGGTCAAAAAATTAAATTGAAGTAAAAAATGACGATTTTATAACGTTTTGTAACGTTGGGGATGATTTTAATAACAAAAAAAGGTCGGGGACGAATTTGATTTTCACCCCAGACCTTAGGGACGAAAAATTACTTAACCCTTTTAGTTAGAAATTTCCTAAGCTTAGATATCCTATTTATGGTTTATGGTTTAAGTTATTTATTTTGTGAAGCTTGAATATCTGTCGGTATGAAACTTTAGGATGCCTCTGGCATTCCAGGGTCTTACATCTTACATTACTGGTACTGTTACCATACTGAGAACCTCCGGTTCTCATTCCATACTTTATTGTTATTTTTCAGATGCAGGTCGTAACCCACCCCAGTGAGTTGCTTGATGGTAGTAGAGCGAAGAACCTTATTCTATTTTGTTGTCATTTTGGTTATTTTGACTAGTTCTCTCACTTCTGTATTTATATTTGCCTTAGAGGCTTACTTTGAGAGATATATTTTGTATATGCTATTGTAACCTTCAAAACTCCGTATGTTTACATATTGACTAGTCGGCCTAAACTCTGCAAGCTGAGGCTAGTTCCTTATGACTATTATACTCTCTTATATACTTATATCTTGTTGTTTTGTTTCTGTATCTTGTCTTTTTCGCTTGTAGTTATCGTGTGAACACTTTGCACTTTTGATACTCTATTTTTGAACTTATTTCTTTATTGGGCTTCTAGAGTTATTATTCCTTTCTATATATACTTATGTATAAGCCTTAGGATTGTCGTGACCTCTGATTAACCTTTGCTTTACGACATGAGGTAAGATTTAGGGTAATTAGGGTGTTACATAAATATTATTATTTTAGATTAATATTTGACTAATAATAATTTGGATAATTTACATAAATAAATTAAATGGGAATGAAAATTACATAGATATTCTAAACTGAATTTAGTTAGATGCATGTCTCGTTTGACTTTCTATATAATCGAATCAATTAAATTCAATTTATACTTTTTCAATGTAAATCTATTCAAGTTGATATGATTTACCATGTATACGTTATACCAGTAGTAAATCGAATCAAATTATGATTTTAGATATTAATGAGTCAAAGGATAATTTTTAACGAATTTTTAGAAATTATTTATTGTTCCGTTTTAAATTTTTAACTTTGTAAAAAAGTAAATTTTCTAGAATTTGAACTAAACCTTGAATTTTTATTTCTATTTGTTTTAATTTTTTAGATATTAATAAGGAGTATTTCCTTATTGGCATTTATATTTTAAAGTTAATGAATAATAAATTAACTTAAAAGTGAGAAATGTCAATAATTTGTATTAGTAGTAAATCAAATCAAGTTGATTCGATCTACTATATATGTGGTGTACAATAGTAAATCGAATCAAGTTGATTCGATTTACTACTGGTACAACATATATATAGTAACTCAAATTTAATTTATTCGATTTACATAGAGAGTCAAACGAGACATACATTTAATCAAATTCAGTTTAAAACATCTGTGTAATTTTGATTTCTATTCAACTTATCTATGTAAATTATCCTAATAGTTTACACTCATATTTATAGAGGTTTATACATATGAAACACATAATTTTTACTTATACTTACTAGAATTTATATACATAAATTAACACATCTTGCATATGTTTATCAGAGTTTGCACACATAAATTAGTAAAATTTATTTGTTGAAGATAACTTAATATTTATATTGATTAAATACCAACCAAAATAGCTGCGGATGAGTGATAAATTTTGGATGAGTGATAATAATCATTATAATGATTATATCTCTTACTTGTATAATAGCTGTGGCGTTTTTAGTCATGCATCAGTCTCATCTTTTTTTGGTATAAGAAATACAAAGAAAAGGTAATATATACGCATTTTTTTCTCTCTCTCTAGCCCTCATCATCTCCCTCGTGCTCTCTCTCCCAGAAACCCTAACTCCCTACGGTCATTCCCTTTTCACTAGGATGCTCTCTCCATCTGGGCTAGATCATTTCTCTCGTTGGTTTGTATTCTTGCTCTTTAGACTACATCCTTTCTGTCGGTGATCTGCTCTCTCTTTCTCTGTCTCTAGGCGACTGCCACTCACATTCTTTCTCGCTCTTGGTCCCAAACGATACCTCTTTCCTCCCGTTTTTCACCTTCGAATTTGTTTGTGTCTCTTCAATCTTCAAAAATTTCTTCCTTCATTGGTCTGAGATCACCAATCCCTACGACCCCAACCCAAAACCTTAACCCTAGCAACTAGAATTCGTTGTCTGAGAGCACAATCATGGCTACAATGCTGATTAGTTCAACCGGTGGGATGCTAGCAATGCTGAACGAGTCCCATATGTCTCTTGAGCTTCACGTCCTCTGGAACCTCAACAACTGGTTAACGCATTATGGCCCGAGATCTCAACTAATGTCCCCTCGTGTATTTATTCTCTCGATCTCTATCTTTCTTTGTTTCTGAATTTTTTATCTTTTTGATTTGGGGTTTTAGCTGCGCTTTCTTTATCGAGGGTTTGAGCTATTTTGCATGTTTATTATTTTTAATCAGGGTGAAAGTAGTTTGGTTTCAATTATAATAATCCTTTTGGTTTCTTTGGATACTTATTTTATGTGCTATTTTTTATTTTTGTGTGTTGTTATTTGTTTTTGATAATTTGGATTTGTATATGTTTTGTTACTTTATGAAATGTGGCTTTCATGGATGACTTATTAGATGCGGTTATTTTTATTTTATTTTTATGTGACTTAAGTAGTAATTTATAATGTAATAGAAAATTATAATTCCAATTCAGAGGATTTTTTCTTGGATTTTTTTAGTTGCTGATAATATAGCTTAAGTTTATAGGTTCGATTCAGTTTCGATGAATTTTTTTTCCTAACAAAAGATTTGAAATCTTTAATTATGAAAGGACTAATTGGAACCTTTTCCTTTTTCATTGTTCGTTATGAATTTTTGTTTGATTTCTAATAAAGTAACGCTCCATTATTCTAAAAATTGTTATTTTCGCTTTTCTCATAATCCAAACTATAGGCAAAGAATTCAGGGATTATGAGCATTTGTTCTAATCTTTACAATTTTTTGTTGCAAAATTGCTTATTGTTCAAGTAGCTTACCGAGAAACCTCGGCTCTAGTTGGTCCTCAAAACCACCATTGGTAGCTAAGTACTAGCTAGACACCGATTAGTTGGCTGAAACAGATAATCTGAATAATCTTTGTCTTACTTTGAAGTGGCTGCTAGCTTGGGAGAAGAAACTCTGCGAGAAAGTTAAGTTAAATAATTTTTCTTCTTGCCTATTTTTAGGAAAATTATTCAAACCATGATATTTTTGAATTGTGTCGAATTTTACATGTCTTTTGTAAAGTCCGGTTAAATTATAATTAATAAATTAATTATGAGTAAAGAAGGTTAAGAAATTAGAATTTATAATTTGGAAAAGTGAAAATAATTAGGATACAAATTAAAACACTAATCTTAAAAATTTTGGCCTAAATTGGATCAAACACGCAAAAAAAACAAACTTGGGCCCAAGGCCCACACATAACCACCCCCACTTAGCCATTCCACCATAAACAAGATTCACACCCAAATAATGCACACAAATGCAAATTATGCATACTTGTCCTATGGCTAATGAACTCATTTGTCGGTTATACAGCCAAACCCGACATGTATGGTAGCAAACCTTGGACAGCCCTGGGAAATATCTGAAAAGATATAAGTATCTAGCCACATCTTGCGACAGAAGGTCAACAGAATCTCAAATCTCAACCTGGAGCAAGTGGAGCTGACCCACTGCATCTACCCAGGGAAATTCGTGAATCAGATGAAGTTTTAAATCACATATCAGTCTCAACTAGGAGCAAGTAAGAGTGAACCACAGCATCTGCCCCGGGAGACTCAAACCATAACCCGAAGCAAGTGGATCAACACCACTGCATCTACCCAGGCATGTATATCTTAATCAGAATCATTCTCATTATAAATTTCATTATCAATATCATTCTCAATTTCACCTTCAATCTCATCTCAATTACATCCTCCATAATGATTAACCTCATTCATCATCATCCTTCATCATCATAATCAATCATTATCACATTCATCCTCATCACACATCACTTCATATATTATTCATTTTTCTCTGATTCACTAACTTAACTCTTTAATTCTCGTTGCTAACTCCTCTATCTTTAATTACACCGGTTCTAGACTCTTATCAGGGTTTATAAAGGTTTAAAAGGCTCAAGAAATGGTTGAGAGCTTAAAAATTCACTTTTCAGAAAAACAGGGGTGGTCGCGTACGCATGAGTCTAAATTTTCAAAACACACGTACGTGGACCACCTTCGCGCGTACGCATGGTGGTCTCTGCGTACGCATGGCATATCAGACTTTGAAAAAGTTGATATACTCTAAAAATCAGTTTTTCAGTCCAAATTTCAAACATTCATAATTTTTTTCACAAAATTCATTTTTCAACCATTCTTGAACCGTTGAAAATATCGATAAATACACTTTCATAAAAATCTATTTTCGTTAAATTTTCAACTCCGAGGACTGAGTTACGATCAGCCGAAGTTGGTCAAACACTAGTTTTTGCCTAAAAACAGAATTTACTAATCTTTCCAAAGATTCACAAGCTTTATCAGTTTCTGCTCAATATAAGGATCCCCAAACTTTCTCAATTCACTCATTTACAATCAACCAAGTTCAACCCTGCTCAATTCATACATGACAACTCTAAATCATCAACTTTACGTCTCAATTTCCAATATAATATGCAAAAAACTCTAAACTTACCTCCAAATCAAACATCACACAATCATCATCATATTTCTTAAAATAATTTTCTTTCTCTCAACTCCAATGTTTAATTCCATTAAAACCTCAACTCATTCTCTTATTCCCAACCCTTGAATTTATACTTAATTTACTGTTTTAAAGTCTTTAGCTAGTTAATCAAATCTCTTTTCGTTATTAAAAATCAAATGAGTTAAAACCACGAATTAACAAAATCATAAGAATCCGATTTTCTTTAAGATATTTAAAAGTATTCAAGACATATCTCTTTTGTTAAAGTTAATCAAATCAAACTCATTTTTGAAATCATAACCAAAGCTTCTTCAAATTCTTAGAAAAAAATTTTCAGCACCTCCCCTAAAAATCGGAGTTTACTACCCATCACGGGTTCCCTCAATTCAACCTCAACTCAAAAAAATCAACATTTCAAGTCAACGTTTTCAAATCTGTTACTCAAGACCAATCATTATCGATTTCAATCAAGAAAACCAAAATCAACATATTCAATCCATTTCACTATAAATTCAAAAATCAACCAATTCAACAACAAACACAATATGTCAATCTCAACAGAAAATCATTTACATCACAAACATTCATCCATTTGCATTAACCTACTAAACTTGTCAGGTATTCAAAGCCCAAAATATTTTCTTATTAAAACAATCCCCTACTTCGAGGAATTAAGCCCGCAATGATTTTAGTGCAATAAATCCCTTTTCTCTTCAGCCCGCAACAGCGGTGGCTGCATCCACAACTTTGCTTACTTCTGCAACAACAACAATAGTTTTAATTGCAACATGCAACCTCGACTACTCAATCCTAAATCATCAATGTCACGAAATCCTTAATAACATGTAACAGAATACTAACAGTAAGGGTTCTCAAGTAGAGAAACTTACTACAACAAAAGAACGATGCAGCAGCAACCTCTGAACCGATTTGGTGGCAGCTCTGGCAGCTACCTCAAGTGACGGCAACGGTCCGAAGCTCTGATGACGGCAACTGTAACAGCCATGAAAACTCGAAGCAAGAACCTTACCAGTAGTGGATTTCGGCGACGACAGCGCCGTTCTCTGGTGACAAAGGCTCGGAGACACAACCGGTAGCAACGGCAATGATGACGGCGACTGGGCACAGTAGCACGAACATCGCCTCTTTCTTCTCCATCTGTGTTCCTCCCTCTACGCGTCTATCTCTCCAACGCATTCTCAGTGGCGGCTATGATAGGAGATGCGATGGTGGTGGAAGCTGGCAGCGACAGTGAAGGCTTGCATGAAGACGACAACGGTGGCTTCCCTTGGCGACGACGACAGTATGGACAGCAACAGCGGTGGTGACGAGCTCAACTGCGATGAGGAATGGCGGGACAGTGCTGTTCTTCCTCTCCTCGGGCTTTCTCCTTCGCGAACTCTCTCTCTTTCACGGTTGGTTTGGCGGCGACGAGGTCCACCAGCGCCGGCGCGTCTCCTTCCTCTCTTCCCTTTCCATCTTCTCCGTTTCTCCCTCTCTTCTCTTTTCTTTCTTTCTACCGTGTGTGTGTTTGGGGGAAGGAGTTTGGTGGCTAAGGTTTCTTTTGGATGAAGGGGAGAAATGAGTTTGTGTTTTAGGATTAGGGTTAGATGAAAATTAGGGTTTTGTTTAATTATGGTTATGGTTAGATTTGGAGATTTTGGGATAATTGGAGTTTGGTAATTTTAATAAAATTAGAGGATATTGTATTAAATTAAAATCTAATTTAATCCCTTAAAATTACTTTAAAAGAATATTATTTAATCATCAATTTGTTAATTGGCTTTCAATCAAGTATTTTAATTTAAAATTAGAGATAATATAATTAATATTCTTTGTTTATAAAAATTAAAGTATTAAATTCTGAAATCTCAATTATTTAAACTAAATCATATAAAATTTTTATCCTTTTATAACTGTTAAGTTGTATAATTTAAATATAGTAATTATATTTAATAAAATAATTTCTAAAATTAAAGTCTTTAATGAATAAATAAATTAAAATTAGTTCATAATAAGATTTTTTCAAAAATTTTGGGTCTTATAAGAGGGCTATAAGAATTTTTTGTTTTTTACCATCACTTAGTCATCAACTCAATTCTTTTAGTTTAGTTCTTTTAGTCTGGTAATCTATGAATGTATTTTATCTCATACTTTTAAATAGGTTTAATTACTCTGTTGGTCCCTATAGTTTCGCGAAATTTTCAATTAGGTCCCTATACTTTTTTTCCTTTTAATTGGGTCCCTATACATTAATTTTTTTTTCAATTTAGTCCCTATTAACGTTAAACGTCAAAAAAATGTTAGTGAATTATGAAATTACTTTTATACCCTTAGGGACCTAATTGAAAAGAAAAAAAATATAGGGACTTAATTAAAAATTTCGGTAAAACTATAAATATTCAATGAAAGATATTCCTATAATCCCTATTCAATGATTCTAAGACATGAAAAATATTCTTATAATCCATTTTATTTTGTCACTATCATTCTTTTGCTTATTTATATACAAATTGTACCAAAAATACCTTCTCTTTTTTTTATGACTTTAAAAATACCTTATCTTAAGAACCTAAAAAAAAGAATGGATAAAATAAAACAGAAATAGTAGTAATAAGTATATATAAAATTCAGTTTCCATCATTCAAGTATTCATTATGATCATGTAACATTTTATATTTTGTGTGGATTCATGGAATATAGTTTGTGTCTTTATCATATCATGGTACACTATAGAAAACCACAAAGCTAGGGAATTTGTGTTATTGAAATTTAAAATCTAAAAATAAAAACAATAGAAAACGTAATTTTAGTGTAATACAAATAATGTAGAAATTAGTTCTTGTGTTGCCGCCTCCCACTCTTTGAACCAGCATGAGAATCAATAATAACATTGATAACGGCTGGTTTCCAAGCCGAGAAAAATTCTGAAAGAGCATATTTGAGTTCAGCAGATGTCCCAACAAGATAGTCATCTCCACCAAAACCTTTAGTAGCCTGCTTTCAGCAATACATGCTACAAAGTCAGCATATATAGTTTGTTAACTTATAGAACACACTCTAGCTTTCTTTTCTTTCCTTTCCTTCCCAAAAGCAGTAAAAAAATACTCATCCTGATCCAAAAGATCAATGAGAATACATCAACATATAGAGTCATAATGAACTCATTATTTGAACAAAGCTATCAAGAATTACCACATTTCCAATAACAAATATCTCATCTTAAATCGAACTCAAAATTATTCATGGTTTATAGACAGAAAAGTTTCAGGATTTTGTATCAATCAAGATGCCTCTAAATCTAAAGACATATACCAAGAAAGAGACGTAGTTTGTTTTGTTATCATGTTCATGATTACTTTAAATTTAAAGAATCTGTATCATCATGGTAATACAATTGGTCATCCTTTACACCATCAGCCATAGTAGACTTTATGAATCCATAACAAGAGTTTTCAATAAGTTTCTCTTAATCTCTCCCATGTATTAATACTAACATATCATAAACCAAGTCCTTTGCATTGCATACAGTATCAACCATAAAAAGACTTAACAATTCATTAAACTATGGACCCTCAAAATGAAATGGCCCTATCCTAAAAGACTTAACCAACCTTTGCCATGCCTTTGAATGATAGAATGATACATATAGCAAATAAGCCATCTGGACACCTTCAATATCAAAAGCATCCAGATTTCCAACTATTTACAGCCAGCACAAAGTAGTAACAAGATATCCATAATATATTGAGTCAACACAATTTTTCATAGAAACATTCATGTATGGCCAGAGTCAGTATCAATTATAAGTTACCAGTCAGAAGTCAAAAATCAAAACCTTCCACTCTTAGTTTATATATACACTAAAGTTCAAGACTATTTACCCATCAAAACCTGCCTAAATACTAAATGTTAGTAGCATGTAATGTTAATTTCCTTCTAAAGGACACCAATAAGCCCAACTGCTGCAATCAAGGTCAGACTCGGAGGCAGAGCCTTATATATTCATCAATTTTTGCTGTTACTTACAAATATTATAGATATCCTAGTCCCCCTCATATTTTTTTTCTAAAATATTATTAACCCTAATTGTAATGGGAAAATAAAGTAGTTCCCTCTCTAAACCCTCCTTTTATGTTTGATTCCTTCTCCTTCCCTCTAAAAACCTAAAGCTACCACAAAAAATTCGTTCCACATGAAAAGAGCATAACCAAGCTGAGGCAAAAAGCTAAAAAGGAAAGTGCAATTGAAGGTGAAACTGACCAATTGCGACTGAGGACCTCAGGCAACAAGGCGAGGTGCAGCCAGGCGAGGCGTGGTGCGGCGACGCGAGGCATGGCGTGGCGATCCACGGCGAGGGAACGCGATGGATGCGACACACCATCAGCGCTAAGCAGAGCAGACGGACGATCAGCGTAGAGCAGTGTAGCATAGACTAAGGACGATGGACAATGACGACGACGGACGCTCACGCCACCAAGGACGACGACGACGACACCAACAAAGGGAGGAAAAACGCCACTGACTTCAGAGAACAATCGCCAGCTAGGGTTTTTACTTTTGGGACAAAATGTCAAGGGTAATTTTGGTATTTTGAAAAAATAGATGTGGGTTCAATTAGCTGTTTTAATTTAATTAAGAGAATATTCTATTTTTGAACAGAATATTCCGTTATATCAAACGATTTTGTCACAGCAGGGACTAAATTGAAAAAAAAAATTAACGTATAGGGACCCAATAAAAAGGAAAAAAAGTATAGGGACCTAATTGAAAATTTCGCGAAACTATAGGGACCAACAGAGTAATTAAACCTTTTAAATATTGATGATTAATTCATGGTCAAAAATAATAAATTCTAATAGTTTTCTAGTTAGAGATGAAGACTCTCACCAAAGAAAGGGCAGTACCCACTCTAAATTATCATTTTTGTTAACAAAAGAATAAATTTTTATAGAGATAGCCTCCTAAAATGAGGAGTGCTACACATACAAGTCATTTGGTTTACAAGTCATACAAGTTGGGAGAAACTTAACAAAAAGCACGCTGACCCATATACGATTTCCATGGCATGCTTCGCGTTCCTCCTTATCCTCCTCCTCTTCCTTCTTCTTCTCCTACTCTTCTTCTTCTTCCTCCATAAAAACAAGTTTCTTGCCAAATTTGATCTCTTTCGTGCGTTCTCTTTTTGCCTTTTCATTCGTTGTTTTATCTGCGTTTATCACTGGTATTCTTGCTTCGTTTTTTTTCGATTTTCATGGTTTCTGAAATCAAGCTTTAAAATCGTTTTGAAGATAATGAAACTTCAGAAATACACCCAAACGATTACAGAAATACATCCAAATAATTACAGAAATACACCCAAAGAATTACAGAAATACACCCAAACGGTTACAGAAATACACCCAAAGGATTACGAAAATACACCCAAAGGATTTAAGAAATACACCTAAAATTCATTGAAGTATACCTTATGCATAATTCAGAACTCTTTCTCTTTCTCCTCCTCTTCTTCTGCTGCTTCTTCTTCTTCAAAAACGATTTTAGAGCTTGATGTCAAAAAATAATGGAAATCGAGAATAATGAAGAAAGAAAATAGAGAGAAAAGCACGTAAATAAAGAAGGAGAAAGAGAAGGCAAGAAACGAAAGAAAAAAGAAGAAGAAGAGGAAGAGGAAGAAGAACGTGCAGCAAAAAGAAGAAGAAGGTGCAGAAGATGAGGAGGAAGAAGATGAAAAACGTGCAGTCAAGAAGAACAAGGAGAAACATGACGATGAAGATAAAACACTTTAAAAACGAAGAAGAAGAAGAAGAAGAAGAAGAAGAAGAAGAGGAGGCATGGAGAAAAAAAAAAGAAGAAGAAATAAATGACTTGTATGACTTGTATGGAAAAACGCTTGTATATGGAGAATTTCTCCCTAAAATATATTACACAGTTTTCCTTTTTAGAAAAAAATTAGCCTCCTTTTCAAATTATAAATACAATCCATTAATAATTTAGTGTAGATCCTTAAAACAAAAAGTCCAAATATATTTATATTGTGTTAAGAAAATATCGTAACCCAACTTATTTAAGAAGTAAAATATAAACTCTATTCTCTTTCCAATGCACTCATCTATGCAAAGAAACACTTTCACTTTTGTAGCACCACACCAGGTAACGTTTTCTATTCTCTTTTTTTTGTATCTTTAATTTTTTTATCTTTTACTCTTTGTGACTTTGACTCTTTTTTTTTTTTTTGCGAATTAAAAAAAAATTGATTCACCAAGTGGTCTTCCACTTTTCTTTTACAAAAAAAATTCCTTTTCTACTATTTTTTTTACTACAAAAGAACTATTAAAATAGTAACTAAGACACAATCATACATTATATATGACTCTTTTTTTTAATTTTGCGAATTAAAAAAAAATTGATTCACCAAGTGGTCTTCCACTTTTCTTTTACAAAAAAAATTCCTTTTCTACTATTTTTTTTACTACAAAAGAACTATTAAAATAGTAACTAAGACACAATCATACATTATATATAGATAAATAATAAAAAAATAAAGTATATTTTAATTCTTTTCTTAATTTAACTAAATTAATTTTATTTTTCTGTTTATGTTGTTTGATTATTCTTTTATATTTTTTTATCAATTATTTTTCACATACAAATCATTTACACATATAAGTCATTTACATTCACGTATCCTACACATTCTTCTTCTTCTCCTTCTTTTTCGTTATTTTTCTTTTTCGTTATCGTCGTCGTCACCATCACCACTACCACCACCACCTCCTCCTCCTCCTCCTCCTTTTTTCGTTGGACTTTTTTCTCCTTTCTTTTCCTCCATCATCTTCATCATCATGATCATCATCACTATGGTATCGTCCTCTTCTTCTTATACGTATCGTCGTTATCGTTATTGTTATCATTATCGTAGAAGTTTTGTCATATTGATGACGTTGCCTGATCCAAAATTTTTGCCATAAAATTTTTTCAATTTGTGTAGTTGTAGCAAATTTTGGGGTAAAAATAAGACATTTAGGTACATTGCTTAAGAATTTTCAGTGAATTTGTACTGATAAATTCTGCATAATTCAAAGTTCATCATCTTCCTCCTCCTCATCTTCTGTCGCTTCTTCTTCTTTTTTTCATCATCATCACCATCTTCTTCTTTTTTTTCTTATTCATCTTTCTTTTTTTGTTTTATCTTCTCAAATTTCTTCTTGTTTTACTCTTTCTTAACAAGAATAAAAATAAAAAAATCAAACAAAGAAGAAGAAGAAACACATAATGCTATAAAATTACTTGGAAGAGAATGAACTTATATTCATTCAACTAAAAGAAAGAAAGAAATAAGGAAGAAAAGAAAAAGAAAAAAAATACAACATTAGATAAAATATTTTTGTGTAGTTGCAGCAAATTTCAAGGTAAAACTAAGACATTTAAGTATATTGTTTAAGAATTTTTGGTGAATTTGTACTGACAAATTCTTCATAATTCAAAACTCTTCCTCTTCTTCACCCTCATCTTCTGCTGCTTCTTCTTCTTCTTTTTTTTTTATCATCATCACCATCTTCTTCTTCTTTTTTCTTATTCATCTTTTATTTCTTATTCTACCTTCTCAAGTTTCTTCTTGTTTTACTTTTTCTTAATAAGAATAAAAACAAAAAAATCAAATAAAGAAGAAGAAGAAACACATAATGCTACAAAATTACTTGAAATAGGATGAACCTACATCCATTCAACTAAAATAAAAAAAAAAGAAGAAAAAACTGCAACATTAGAGAAATAATTTTGTGTAGTTACGGCAAATTTCAGGGTAAAACTAAGATATTTAGGTATATTGTTTAAGAATTTTCGATGAATTTATACTGATAAATTATGCATAATTCAAAACTCTTCCTCTTCCTCCTCCCCATCTTCTACTGCTTCTTCTTTTTTTTTAATCATCATCACCATCTTTTTTTCTTTTTTTATTTATCTTTCCTTTCTTATTTTACCTTCTCAAATTTTTTTTGTTTTACTCTCTTAACAAAAAAAAATCAAACAAAGAAGAAGAAGAAACGCATAATGCTGCAAAATTACTTGGAAGAGGATGAATTTACATTAATTCAACTAAAAGAAAAAAAAGAAAAAAGAAATGCAGCATTAAACAAAATATTTTTGTGTAGTTGCAGCAAATTTCAGGATAAAACTAAGACATTTAAGTGTATTGTTTAAGAATTTTCAATGGATTTGTACTGATAAATTCTGCATAATTCAAAATTTTTTCTCTTTCTCCTCCTCATCTTCTGCTGCTTCTTATTCATCTTTTCCTTCTTGTTTTACCTTCTAAAAAGATAAATAGTATTGCAAAATCAATAGAAAGAGGAAGAGAAAAAAAGCACAGCAACAATAGTAGTAATAAAAAGAACGACTAAGAGGATGAAACACGCGAAGAAAAAGGAAGAAGAACGCAAAGAATGAGAGGAAAGAGGAGGAGGAGGAGAAACGCGAGGATACAAATGTTGGAGGAGGAACGTCGTGATTTCACACGCGCGTTATGAAAGTGGGTTTTGTTGGGTTAGAGTTAACTTGTATAAACTTTTATGTCAAAAAGATTTGTATGTGTAGCAGGTCTCTTTTTTTATATATTTGATTTTTTACTTAATTGACTATTATTTATGTTT
>NC_029788.2:40175861-40176345 GCF_000816755.2 Arachis ipaensis | reverse complement strand
AATCAAATGCATAGATTCCGATTAAGGGATATGTTAATCTTCTAAACAAAAATTTAAATTGAATTTTGATAAAAAAAAATATTTTCAATTTTTTTTGTTGAAAATTTTGTAATTAGTTTGCTTTAGGTTGATACTTTGAGATTTTATTTTCTGATGTATTAGGTATAATTCTATTTTAATGTTCTTTATTTTTTCTCGATCTAGGCATGAGTGTTATGGTGTGGGTGTTTATGGATCAGATCTAATTCGCATATCTGCAGTATTTTTCCGAATTTAATCCGAAAATTGTAGATATCAATCCGATCTGCAAGGTTGTCAGATCAGATCAGATTCGCATACTAACAGGATTGGATTGCAGATTTTTTGTAGGTATCTACATATCTGCGGATCCGCAAAAATAAATAAATAAATAAGTGGATATTCTTTTTATATTTTATTTCAACTAATAATTATCATATATGTTGTATTATTTTATTTTTATTAT
>NC_029788.2:40119161-40174464 GCF_000816755.2 Arachis ipaensis | reverse complement strand
GATTTTTTCTTTAATTTTCAAGAATATTATATATAGAATGCTTCATTAGAGATAAAATTTTTGATTTAGTTTTTTTTGGTTTTATTGAAGTTGATCCTTTAAGGTAATGATTATAATTAATGATTTTTGTTTTTATCAATCTTGCCTTATATTTACTCTTTTAATTATATAATGATCATTATTCACTCAAATTAATTTTTTCACTTGACCTCGCAAACTGATAATTTTTTCTCATAATCATTTATAATGCATCATATTTATCAGATTACATCTTAAGTTGTATTCGGTGAGCCAAATGCTAATTATATGAATGTCAAATTTAGAAATGTAGCTTGAAAGATTTGTATAGTATCTATTATATATCTCTAATTTTATAATTAAAATGGGTCATATGTTATTTTTTATTGTAATTAAAATTAATTTTTTTTAATTAATAAATTCTCTTTTTCTTCTTATTAATTTTACAACCAAAATGTATCATATGTCATTCTTTTATTGTAAATAAAATTAAATTTTTTTCTCCAAAATTAAAGAATTCTTCTCTCCTTCTTACTAATTTTACAACCAAAATGTGTCACATGTCACTCCCTCGTTGTAATTGAAATCAAATCTTTCCCTCTAAAATTAAAGAGTTCTCCCCTCCTCCCTCTTCCTTTCTCTATTTCTCTCATTCCTTCAACTACTTTATCTATTTTATATATCATTACCAATATCAATGACTAATTACTAATTTGACAATCAAAATGTGCAACATGACATTCTTTAATTGTATTAAAATTAAAATTGAAATTAAAATATACCTATATTATGTATCATATATTACTATCTAATTTAATAATCAAATGTCTCACATTCGATAATATTATTACGAGTAAAAGTACTAATTTAAGATAATATATCTTTTTAGTTTTTAATTAAATTTTTTTCTGTGGTGATTTTATTTTTGTGTTTCAGAGACTATCACCTACTTGGTGTATTAATACGTTATTATTAAGGGGCATATAGGTCAATTTAATTTTTGAGTGTGATTATTATATACTTTTCTATATTATATGGAATTATTGGATAACAGTATATGATGAGGCTTAGTTAATATAAACCTGATTTGGATTTACACAAATTTTATATTTTATTATACGATTTTACAACTAGAAAATGGATTAATACAGACAAATTTATAGACAGATTTAGTCTTTATTACGGACAAATTTTTGGTTATCAACGGATTTTGTCCCTCTATAAAAACCTCGTCGAAAATTATTTACCGATGGATTTTTACCAGTTACCGACGGATTTTCCCTTGGTAAATTCTCCATCCATTTTCCTGAAACGTCAAACTTTCCGATGGATTTTTCGTCGGTAATTGGCAACAGATTTTTCGACAAATTTTTTGTCTGTAATTTGACATTGGAAAATCATCTCACACTCTGAATACAGACAAAAAATCCATCTGTAAATCCATCAGTAAGGTAAAATAGATTTTTTTTTAGATTTTTTCAATTACAAAATAAACTTGTTTTTATACAAAATAAATATAAATTTAATACAAATTTTTATCTAATTTGTATTTAAATATTTATAATATTTCAAAAAATAAACAAATTCATCGTATTATCAAACTAAAAGAAAAGTACTATAAACAAGCAAGTCAATATAATTCAAAACATAAACAAAGTGTATTGATCATCAACTATAGTTCCTAGTATATTGTTCAACCATATTAAAACTATCAGCTATAGTCTTCAGTGTCATCTTCATCCTCATCATCATAGTCCTCATCCGAAGAGATTGAGGGTGGCGGCGGTGGCGGTGGTAGTGGAACTGCACTAGACCTACTTGACGCTCTAACCTTCTCATAATAGCTAACATAAGCCTCATTCCATCTCTTCTGTTTCAGCTTTTCCTTCTTGGCCTTTCCAATTGTCCGTTCCAACTTTTCTAACTTCTTTTGAGCCTTTTCCAAAGGAGCCAAGCGTGTATCTAACAACTTACTAATACGTTCATCTGTTTGTTGAGTAACACGCTGAAAAAGCTCTTCATTGAGATTATGAATTTGTTCTCGCAAATCAGGAACAAAATTTTGATTTCTAGGTGCTCTTCCAGATACAGAATTGACAGAAGTGGTTCCAGACTTGATAGAGCTAGAAAAGAATGACCCTTTTTTCATAAATTTGATTCTTCTTTTGCCCACCACACACTTCCTCCCAAATCAAGTCTTCATCAATTAGTGGTAGCTCCATTCCCTGTGCTTGAGCCTCGGCATGTTGGGCCTGAACTTCTGCCAATTTTTTATAAACTTCTCCTGTTGCACAATAATTATATCAATTATATAAATCAAGTTTCAAATAATATAATACACTATTTAACAATAATACGGTACTTATAACTTGATTATGTCTACCAAAAAATATTTTTAACCTTCGTTACAAGGTTTAAAAATTTCAAATTATTAAATGTGTGATCTCTCTATTTTGTATTTTACACACAACATTTGGAAAATAATAAAGAATCATCAGATTTGGATTTAGCTAGCTACATGTTAATAATCTAATATCTATTCATTTTCTGAACCTTGAATTTTAATTCAAAATATGAAATTGAATTTTAGAAGAGATTTACCATGAGAAGGCATTATTATGATTACTGATTGGTTTGATTTTGATCATGGTGTCCACTGAAATCGTTGGATCCTTTTTCTCTTGCTCTCCACTCTCAAATTAATCCACTAATTGAATTATTAATTTAACAACTCATCTTTCACTTAATCACACCCTAAACTAATTAAGCATTCCTAGCTGCATATATACATACATGCATGTGTGTATATAAATATTCAAGTGACAGCATGTACATTAATTTAACATTTATGCTATATCTCACATGAGTGTCTTCATACTAATAAATCTCTCTTGGGAAAGACTTGCACATCTAGCAAGGTTAGATGCATAACTATCCAGAAATCTAAGTTGTTGCACCCACCTATACACGTCTTGTTGCTGTTCAGAAGTTAAAGTATAAGCTGCCTTAGGTTTGGACCAACAATTATCACCGACATGCCGCAAATGTAAATCTGGACACTTGCACAATTCAGCCAAGTCTAACCTAGCTTTTTCATTGTCTTTAGTTTTATCAGTGTCCATAATAGTATTCATTATGTTATCAAGCACATTCTTCTCTATGTGCATTACATCAAGACAGTGACGAACCAGGTTATCCTTCCAATAAGGTAACTCCCAAAACACACTTTGCTTAGTCCAATTGTGAGTAATACCATACTCTCGCGATTCGATCCACTTTTCATTATCTGATATCTTCCCAAGTCCTTTAACCCTTTGCCAAATCTCCAAACCACTTAATCTGGTAGGAGCCTTTTCACTTTCTATTTTATTCTTCCTGAAGTCATTTTTATTGCGCCTATAAGGGTGGTTTATCGACAAAAACCTCCGATGACAATCAAACCATGATGCCTTGCCTCCATGTGATAGTGTAAGACTTGGTATCCTCCATGCAAATAGGACATGACAATCTTCTTTGTGTCATCCACCCAGACAACATCCCATAAGCCGAAAATCATTGATAGTCCATATCAATGCCGCCTTTAAGACGAAATTCTTCTTTTCTACAATATCATACGTCAAAACACCAGGATTTCACAACTCATTTAATTCGTCAATCAAGGGTCCCAAGAATACATCAATGTTGGCTTTAGGGTTATTAGGACTAGGTATTAAGCAAGTCAAGAACAAATAAAGATCTTTTATACACATTCCAAGAGGTAGATTGTATGAAATAACAATTACGGGGCCAACAAGAATAAGGCTTGCTAAATTGGATATTTGGGATAAATCCATTAGAGCAAAGACCTAACCTAATATTTCTAGGCTCCAAAGCAAAATCAGAGTGGATACGGTCAAAGCTTTTCCATGCCTCCCCATGTAACGGATGGGTCGTCACGCCATCATCACGTTGGTTTTTTATGTGCCACGTCATGTGCAGAGCTGAACTCATTGACGCATAAAGCATTTGAAATCTAGGGATTAAGGGTAAGTAGTGCATCCGTCTGACAGGAACTCTCTTGGACTTACAACCACCATCGAAAATAGAATTGAATCTAGGTGCTTCACAAAACTTGCAACTAGTTAGAGCAGCATCGTCTTTTCGATACAACATGCAATTGTTTGAGCAACAATCTATTTTAATTGCCTTCAATCCAAGCTTTTGCACTAACTTCTTAGCCTCATAGTAATCCCTAGGTATGGCACTACCCTCAGGAGCAATTTTCCTAATTAAGGTGGCACACTGCTTAAATGACTCTTGTGATTGGTTTTTCTTGGCCTTAATGCATAACATTCTAACAACTATCGATAGTTGAGAGTGCACACAACCTTCCCACAAAGGTTTTTGAGCTGCCTCAAGAAGATCAAAAAATTTTTTAGCTTCTACATGAGGATCCTCTGGACCAGCAAAATCGAAAATCATTTCATGATACCTTCTGGAGTTGTCTTCCCAGCTAATGTCATACATATCACATTCTTCCACATTTGCACCACTTCCTGAACCACCTTCCCCACAATTATTAAATTCTGTCTGATTAATCCCTATGTTCTCAATCTCTCCATGTTCTGTCCAAATCTAATAATTTGGCATGAACCCTTTTTTCCACAAATGCATCTTAATAATATTTAGCTCTTTAGAGTTTGTGCATCTACACTTAACGCATAGGTATCTACACTTTCCTTCCGACTTCACATCTAACTTACTAATTGTTTCTATAAACTCCTCAACCTTGTCATGAAACTCAGGTTTAGTACCCCCTCTTGTTGGATTCAACCTATCATACATCCACACTCGATGGTACCAAGACATTTCTTACGAATTCGATATTTTTAGTACCTATAAATCATCCAATACAAGCAACATTTCATCTATCATACAACACCCTATCAATATTTAACCATATCAATGTTTTCAACGCAATACAAGCAATAACACAACACAAGTAATATTTCATTTATCATACAATACCCTAGAAATCAATGAAGTTTACAACACAAGAATTACATAACCTGAACTCCAAACAAAAAGTTGAAGGAATTGGACTAAAAATCTCTGAGCGAACACACAAATTAGTCTTCTAATAATTAACTACTGTGCAATGAGAGAGAGAGAGAGAGAGAGAATGTGTGTATGTGTGTTAGAGTATTATTTTTATAAAATCAACACACAAATTTATGAATATTTATAAAATAATATTTCAAGATTAAAGTAATATATATTTGACTAAAATATCTTTTACTAACTATATATAAAAAAGAAAACTAAAGATTATAGGTAAGATTATCATTCTTGTGTGAAATCGTGTCCAGCAAGTCAAGAATTTAGAAGAAGCAAGAAGAGAATGTGATGTTCATCTGCAGTCCCTCTTACAATTAGTAAATGGAGATAAAGAATCCATTGATCAGAAAAATAAATGAAAATTTGGGGACACAAGTCTTGAATTTGAAATCTCACTCTGGCAGTCTCTCTTACAAGATTCATATTTTAGTCTATAATAACTGAAATTCTATCAAATTTTGTATCACAATATTAGACACATACACCTTATATCAAAATTTGATTCGATTTGTGACCTACAGGTTGAGAAATTTGCTTCCAAAGTTGCTAGTTAGGCAATTAGATTCTGCAAAAATTCATACTCTTTAGGAATTCAACTTAACAAGCTATGATCTCAGTTAATTCAAAATATTTTTGCGTACTAAATTGAGTTATCAAGGATCCAACTCAGAGACTAATCTATTCCTATATGATGTACTAGAACTCAGTTCACCAACAATTCTAAAAATTCAATCCTAAGCTTGAGCTACTTCATCAAACACTACAACTTTTAATCCAAATTTGCAAGTACTATCATCATCAACATAAATCAGATAATCCAACAAATTAAAAGTGAATCAATAATCAAACTGTAAAACATCACATGAAAAGACATATAATCACAAATAATTATCCTAGACCAATATGTATTAAACTAAAACAAGAATCAATGATCTTCCTACCCAGCCAAAAGCAAGCCTACTTGCTAATTAGCCTACACTCACATGCATTCAACTAAATCAATTAAACAAGAATATCCTACTTTTTTGAAGCTAAAAAATGAAGCTTTAAGGGAGAATGTGGCTAGTTTGCAACAGAACTTGGAGAATCTTAGATCTTCCTTCCTTGGCTTCTTTCTCAGCTTGTCCTTCTTCTCCCAATTTTAGGATGTTACAAACACAGCTCAAACACCAAAACTGAAATAACAAAGTTGAGTCTTTCCAGCAAAAATAAAAATAAAAACCACCACCACCACTAAAAATCTGACAAGCGTCTTCTATTCTATGAAAGAAATATAAATATGATACACATTTAGATATAACGATAAAGCTTTTATACCTTAGTATCACAAATTTAGAATTACAGTGTAAAATAAATTCTCCTTATTTATTTTTTATTTATATTTATTCTTTTCCATACACAAAAGCTAGCAAAGAATCATAGTAAAGTGAACTATAGCTATATGGTGACGGAACAGACTTTAAGCTCTATAGTGGAGACCGAATCTCTATTTTCTCATAGATTTGGAGGTTATATAGATAAAGAATCCATTAATCAGAAAATAAATGAAGGCATAAAAGGGTACTACAATTAGTTAAATGGAGATTAAGTAAACTATAGCCAAAAAATAAATCAGCATTAAAGTGATAAAAAAGAAGAAAACTATCTCATTTAAAATAAAATTTATGAGTTGGTCATCAGCTGATCCCTATTGAACAACATGTTGCCTTTTGTATCACAAAACAAAATCCTTTTGAAGCTTAAAATTTTGGATTTACAATTATGCCACTAATAAATCTAAAACCAAATTGATTCGTTGGTTCAATCCCAGTTTCTATTTAATCTCTCTCGTATGTAACAAGTATTTTACATCAAAGCATCTCCACCTCATGTTTTCATTCCATAAATTCCATTCATATGAATGAATGTTATATGCTAAGTTGAAACTGTGTACATTCTAGATAGAACTTCAAAGATAAACTCCAAATTCTTCCGCATCTAAAGAAGCATAAAATGTACCTCACCAGATATATATTATCATCACCATAGTCAATGTTTCTCCAGCATTAATTAATTGTTCATTATCAATTATCAACAAAAAAATAAAATAAAAAAGAGAAAATCAAACAACTTTCTCTTAGCAAAATTTTCAAACTTATCTGAAACTCATTTCTATCAAAACAATAATTTCAGTAAATTGATCAATAATATTCATGAGTCATGATGTGTGTGTGTGTTGGGGCAGGAGAGTTGTTTTTATTTACCTTCTTGTTTTTAAGCTTCAATTAATGACTGTGGGGACCTTGATGAGAGAAAGATCTTGAATTGTAGGTCATGTTTCACCAACCAGCAAAGCTTGTAAATGCTCACTTCCTCCTATTTTTACCCTTTCAAACCATCTTCAATCCAAATCTAAAAACCATTTATTTCAGAAATAAATAAATAAATAAATTTTATTCCAGTACTATTACAATTTTCTAAGTTCTTCCAAAAAAAATCATTGCTTTGTTTAGTATTTGAAAAAAATTGAAGCTGTGAATCCATTTCTTTAACGGCAACTGATTGACCCTTCTATAATTCTGCAAGTGAGAAGTTGAAGAGGAAGCCAATATTTAGCATCAAATAACTAATGACAAGAAACAAAAACTTAGAGAAAATCAGCGATCTCAAGATAAAAGTGGAAGCCACAATAAATGATACATGTACACAAATCAATTTAAATGTATAACTATCACTTTTTCAATACTCCAACTCTTCCGTTGCACGTGTAACAAGAGAGGGAGAAACCTATATGTAGGTCTCTAATCAAATGGAGTATGGCTATAACTACTAACAATTATAGTGAGCAAGAAATCAAAGAGAAGAGATAAAGAGAGAGATAATCTAATCAAACTCTAGCTAGCTACCTACCTATATCCTCGTTCATTATTTGTAGCCATTTTTCACTGCTCAACACCCTCTCACTTCTATTTCACTATATTTTACTTCCAATGTCAGTGCTACTATTATTATTACTATTTGGGGACTTGTCTCTAGCGTGGACTTGTCTCTCGCTTCTATTATTTATTTTTGTAATTATTATTATTTAATTGTAATGATGATAATCTAATCAAACTTCTTAGTTTATTAGGACTACAATTAGGGAGGGTCTATCTATGGTATATTCAGCCTTATCATTTTATTTTTCATTCCTTGCTGTAGAAGTGCCAATGAAGCAAGACCATTAGCGAAACAAAATCCTTTAAAGCAAAACAGAACAAATATTTATGTTAGAAACAGAGAAATTCTTTTGAAAGAACCACCACTTTGATCCCAAATTAATTAAAGAGGAATGCAGAAAAATAAGGAATTAAAAGGGGAATTGTCCAAAAAATTGAAAAGAGTAAAAAGTGAAAAAAATAAATAAGGAACGAAATAAAAATAAAAAAGGGGAATAACAGATTGGAGTAGCCAAAATTAGGAGAAAGCGAAAATAGAGGGAACAAGAAAAAGAGAAGAAGTCCTGAACCTCACCTCAACTAAACTGAACAGATGATTGCAAATGGTTGTGAGAGTAAGATTGATAATGTTGTTGCTAGGGTTTGTTGGTTTGTTTGGTGTGTAATAGTTTCAATTCCTGAAGCCATACCTGAACAGCACAGGAGCTATGATTTCAAATGAGAAGAATTCAAAAATTGAAAGCCATGCAAAACCATACCTGAACTGGTGGATGAGGATGACCAGCGAATGACCATTGCTGAGTTCAGTGATGAGATCGTGGACGGAGCGATGGAGAGAACGGCGGCGGTAAAAGAAGCTCCTGCGATGGAGAAAGCGTGGACGGAGAGAGGAAGAAGCTCTTCACTTCTATGGAGTGTGAATGGATCGAGAGGGTAGAATCGTCTGAGTTAAGGTTAACTTAATATTTTTGACGAAAAATTTTAAATTACAGACAGATTTTTCATCTGTAATAATTTAATAAAACGCAACGTTTTTGTCCATTTAATTACAGATAAATTTTTCGTCTGTAACCATTTTTTACAAAAAAAAAATTAATTTTTTTATAGAATTATCGATGGATTCTCTTTTCCGTCTGTAATTTATGCTAATTCATTATTTTTGTTTTCCGACAAAAAACTTTCTAAAATTCTGTCTATATTTATGTGGGATAAAATTCGTCAAAAATATTTGTCTATAATAAATAATTTTTTAGTAGTATTTTATTGGTAAATATAAATGAATATTGTACATAAAATATATGATAAAGAATAAAAGTTTTAATTTAGAATTATGAAAAAGTTTATGAAAATTAGACAATTAATGTTACGTATAGAAAAGTTTTAACGATAAATTGAGATAACGAGACATTATCTAATCATTTAATGTCTTCTCTGGTGTTAATAATAAATTTTCAGTTTTCTTTGTGATTGGATATAATGTTAAATTTAAATAATATTAAAATAATTTTAAATACAACACCAAAAATACAACTCATTCCATTCAGCTTCTTCTTTTGGAGTCACCACTCCATCAGCACTTGTTTTTGTTGGAATCTTGGGATTGCTCATAACAATCTTTCATATGCTCTAGTCAATAGATTGGATAAAGATCCTCATCCTCTCTTTCCAGTAGGCATAGTTTTTCCCGTTGAAGAAAGGAGGCCTATTGTTTGACTGGCCTTCAGTGACAGTATATGCAACTGTGGTTGTGCCCAAGTTGTTCGCCATTAGATCTTTGCTCCAAGCGGTTAAGCTTGATTCTTGAGACTTTAGCTCCTGATACCAATTGAAGGTTGTGGTAGGCTTAGGGAAGGGGGGTTGAATCTATGCCTTTCTTTTATGTTACTGAAATGACCTTTTAAAACAAACTTTCAATTCTAATTCTGTTTGAACTCAGCAGCGAAAATTTATGAGACAATTTATTTTTGTCTCATGAATATCAAAAAACAGAACACAGTAGAGAAGAGATAAGCTTACACCAGCATGTATCCTGGTTCGGTTGCCTTGTGTTATGCAACCTACATCCAGTCTCCTCCATAACAATGGAGGAATTTCCACTATAGTTAAAAGTATTACATACACTAATTCCACAGGATTGACACAATCCTTTCACACTCAAGTTCTAACATAACTTGACATTGGCTATGCTAATACCTAACTATTTCACTCTTAGTGCTAACCCAACTAAAAAAGGGATACCTCACAGGTACAAGATACAAGACATGAACATACCTAAAGAAATCAGAAAACAACTCTAGGCTTTTCTCTCAAGTGTTTCACTCAGCCTTTTTTCACTCATAGCTTTTTCTTTATCTCTCTCAATATGCCTTTTCACTCAAGAAATTACAAAAAGATAAACATTGAAAAGTACATCACAATCTGTAAAACATGAAGGGGATTGACTTCATCAACAACCTCTTTGCTATGTGATAAACCAGATTTGCTAGCCTCTGATTCAGTTCTTTATTTTGGCGAAATACTCCTTTTACTAGGAAACACTGTCCAGTTAGATGAATTTCTTCAAAGAGCTCTTCTCAGAACATACACCTCAAGTTCACTGGCTCTCCTTGCCTTCAAACCGAAGTGATTTTCCTATTTGTATCTTGCTTTTGCCAAGGCTAGGGTTCAGCTCCTTGGTTCTTGAACCAGTTGGAAATTAGCCTTTCTCTCTTTCTTTCATCAACCCAAAAAATTAGGGATTTTGACTTAGAACTAAGCCCCATAGCAGACACAGCAGCAGTAACATTTTTCTCTCTCAATCAGCTTATCAAAATCCAAGCCAATAATCTTGTGCTTTGGCTCCAAGAAACAAGCTCATTCATTGATACACAGCAGGAAAAAACAGACACTACTTTCTTCATTTTTCCCGAAATGGTATGTGTAGAAGAAGGTAGGTTTCAATCAAGCTATCAACATGCATGTAAATAGAAACAATCTACCTTTATCTTCTGATTAAGCTAGAGGAGCCCTTTACTTTTGGCTTCATTGATTTGACATTTTCTTCAAGAAGCTTTTTCCCTTTTTCTTCTTTGTGTATTGTCTGAAAGACAAAGCTTGCGACCAGGAACTCTCTTTTTCTTCTAGGATGTGAACCCTAGCATAGCCATCTTGTCATGCGTGGGTGAGAGAAGAGAAGAACGAGAACAGAGAGTTGGTTCCATGGAGAAGGGATTAGTTTAGATGCAAATGAACTTTAGTTACTTGGTTAGCCACTAAGTTAGATAAGGAATAGACTTGGATCACCTAATGGGCTTGCTTATGAATATGGGCTCACTTCATCAACTTTGAGGCCTTTAAGATTAGGCTTTCACTTTCTTTATTCTTTGATGAAATGAGTAAGAAGGATGAAGCTCTCTTTCTTGTGTTTTGTTGCTGATCGGAGCAATAAGAGAGAGTGAAGACATCAATCTTATATGAGAAGCTTGGTAGGATCAACTTGGGCTTGAATTTTCTTCTTTTACTTCTCAGCCCATTTGGTTTCTTTGCCTAGTGACTTTGGGCTTTGTTGATTAGATATTCACCAATAAACTTATTTTTGTTTCCTTCCAATTGGGCTGCTGATTCTTTGATTTATGACCTACAACACTTAACCAAACACATTCAAAACTAATTAATCACCCAATAAAATAATGTTTGTCATCATCAATTAAGTTAGTTAATTTCTTAACTCAACAATCTCCCCCTTGATGACAAACATAATTCTAACATAAATCAAAAGGAATTGAATTTGAATAAAGTTAAGGAACTTCCCTTTGAGTGATGTCACTTGTTTTCGTATTACTCCCCCTTTTCTTTTCAAGAGTTGCTCCCCTAGATTTGTGCTCATTTCTTCCTTCCTGTTTACATTATTCTTATAGAGTACACTATGGAGTACAACACTCAATTCTTCTTGACTGAGGGATTGTACACAAACAGCAACTAAAATCCAGCCTAATACTAAATAGATCATAACAGCAATTTTAGCAAATGTCCAGTTCAAAACTGCTAAAAAATTAAATAGAACAGAGCATCAATGACTAATAATGGAAAAATAGCAACAAATCATGTAAAGCACCCATAGTTCATAGCAGCAACAAAAATAGCAAAATTCAATTGATATGCTACTAACTTCAAATTCATACAACTACTCCCCCCTTTTGTCATCAAGGGTGAAAGAGTTAATGTAAAGTGCAAATCTGCAACTTAAAATAAACTAAAATTCTGCAACAAAAGGTTCAGAGACTTTCCTTTGATGATACCAGATTAACTTGATGTGCTCTCCCTTTCTTTCATATGAGATGCTCCCCCTTAATGTATGCTTATCGCTTAACCTGAGGATACAGACAATAATTCCAACACAACAATCCAATGTATATACATGCTTATCTAGAATTCTATGGTTGCACAAAAAGTCTAATAATCCATACAAGCACATATTACAAACTACGGTAGCATGTAAGCGACAATTCACCAGCACAACATAAAGTTCAAATGACTTAAATTTGCCCAAGTTCAGTTCACAAACAAGTCAATTAACAAACACAAGACTAATCAAAACTAATATCCAATAATCTCAGTAAGTCTTATGTCTTTTCAAGCCTCATATATGTATTTTTCTCCCCCTTTTGTCATCAAGGTGAGAAAAATAAAACAAAACAGAACCTGCAAAATAGTGTGTTAGAGGCATGTTAAAGCTAAATGTTGCGTTTTGAAATACTAAGAAAAATTCGGAAGAGAAATAAAGATCATATTTCAACCAGCAACACCATAGTTATATAACAAAACTCACAATGTGCAATGACCAATTTTTGGTAAAAATTCATTAACACCAAAAAGAGAGTTTCATATCACTTGAAGGTTTAAAAAAAAACAAAAAAACAAAAAGAGACCACATGTGTAATAAGATTCAAGCATGGTCCATGTCCATTTTTACACTACAAAAACCAGATCTCTCATTTCTTATTCAACAAATATCTCTTTGACCTGCAAAATAGAATTCTCAAACAAGACATTAGCACAATTAAAACAGAAGTTACAGTTTTTCAAAAATTGAAATGATGATAATGAGAAATAAAAAAAAGACATGCACAATACATGAATATGTTTGCAATTGCAGCAAGTTAAGAGTATTCTTGGAAAAAGAAAGTTCAGAACCCTATTTCAAAAAAGTTCGGAGCCCAGAAGATAAAATTCAGAGTGATGGTTCTTCTTTTGCCCAGAATTATCTCATCCGAACCTATGAGACAAAGACTTCAACAAACACATCAGCAATTTTTAAACAATGAATCATAGCTTAAAATCCCTAGACTAGTCCTAAGCATGCCAACAGGGATTGAAGGATTGAGCAATTTTAGTTACCGGGTCGCAAGTGTACTGGGTCGCATCAAGTAGTAATTACTCACATGAGTGAGGTCGATCCCACATGGATTGAAGGATTGAGCAATTTTAGTTAGGTGGTTGATTTAGTTAAGCGAACAGTTGATGATTTGAGTGAATTGTAACTAGCAGAAGCTAAATTGCATGAAACTAAAAGGGAGAGGGAGAATTGACAGTAAATTAAAGAGCAGAAGAAGTAAAAGAGCTGAATCTTAAAGTGCAAGAAATATAAATGACTGAAACTTAAATTGCAAGAAATGTAAATAGCTGAAGCTTAGAGTGCAAGAAATGTAAATTGCTTGAATAATAAAGGGGTGTGAGATGCTGGGATTCAGAATTTAACAATAGAAAGTAAAGAAGATGAAATAGGTGTAGTAGATCTAAACAGAAAGTAAATTCAACTTAATTGCAAGATCTAGGAAAGAGATTCAAGAGCTCAGAGGCTCAATGAGACTAGAAAACAAGTCTAAATCTCAATTCCTTCCTTGATCCAACAGATAACAATTTGTAGAAGAAAAGAAAATGAAAACAGTAAAGGAAACTCAGATCCACTTCTTGGAACAATTGAGAAGAGAGGTGAAAGATGATTCTCAAACTTCAAATTCCAAGAGAAGATAGCAAATGTAGCAGAAGAAATGAGAATCAAAACAGAAAGCTAAATCCAATTCACAATTTCTTAGAATTATGCAGAAGAGAGAACAAAGATGAATTATAGATTTAGGATTGAAACAGAATTTCTTCAATCTCTATCCACAATTCAAATACAGAAAGCAAGAAAATCAAAAGTGAGAACAAGGAGGAGAGAACTCAGCTCTCAATCCCAATTCCCAATTCAAAGCTCAAAATCAATGAAAATTCAAAAGTGAAAGTAAGGGTACACAAAAAGGTCCTCTCTAAATCAAACTAGGTCCTATTTATACACTTTCTATTTTTGATCTTCAGAATTTGGAGTGGGCTTTTCAATTGGTGAAGAATTGAATCCAAAATAGCAATTGAAGTGAAATTGGCCCATGGTGCACCTCCAGTGGAGCGTTCAGTTAACTAAGTTAACTGAGCGCTCCAAGTCTTGTGAAATTGGTCATGGTGCTGGCTCCAGGGTAGCGTTCAGTTACTTTAAAGTAACTGAGCGCTACACATGCTTCCTTGGCGTGTTTTTGGTGCGGCCTCCCTAGCATTGGTGCTCAGTGAAGAAGTTTTAACTGAGCGCCCCTTTGTTGCATGAGTTTCCAACTTCGATCCTTGCTGAGAGCAATTGTGGAGCCAATTTTTCTTGAAGACTAGTAGCGCTCGTTCCTTGCAAGTGAGGAGCTCCTTGGTTCGAATCCTGGTAGTTGCATTTTTGCCAATTTCCTTATGAAGAATAGCGCTTCCCTTATGCCTCATGTGTAGAGTTCAATCCTTGGCTCCCCCATTTTGCTTGCTTATGCTTTGATTTTTTTTTTCATGGGGAGCCCGATAAAGTTAGAAAAAGTTAACTGAGCGCTCCTTTGAATCAAGCTTCCTTGTAGCGCTCGGTTAAATCACCCAACGTAGCGTTATGCATTGAGTGCTTTGCTTCCTTGTTTTCATTGCCAACTTAGTGCCCATGAATGCTAATCCTTGCTTGAGCTCTCATTCCATGCATTAAATAATGCCAATGCATGATGGTATTAATTAATTGAATGCATGCATGCTTTATTTTCACGCCTTGGCATTGATTTAATAATGCATGCTTTCATAAATTCCTTAATGCCGTAGCATTGCATTCATTCTCATGCTTTCATTAAATCATTGGCTTTATTAATTAATTGCTAATGCATTGGCCAATTTATTTTAACGGCATTAAAATGAAATGCATGCTTTTATTAGCTTCTTTAATAATGCTGGTCATTGCATAAATTCATTTGGCATATGCATTAATGATTAAATACTTCATGGTCATGGGCCACGCTTTTAAAAGTGTAGCTTAAGGTTCCAAAGCGTGCTCCACTTCAAAGTGTGCCCCAAAATTATTCTTTTCTCCTTTTTTTCACTTACAAGTAATCAAAATAACCAATCAAAGTATCTCCAAATTTACAAGGTTTCTAAATCATTCAAAAACCAACTAATTCTAGCTTAAACCTCATGATTTTATGGCAAATAATTGATGGTTGATTAAATTGACATAACCATGCAAATCCACTCCAAATCACTTACTTATAATGCAAGAAGGTGCATAAAACCTAATGAAATAAGTGAAAAATGCTTGAAAAGCTAGCATAAGATGACTTGTCATCACAACACCAAACTTAAACGTTGCTTGTCCCCAAGCAAGCTCTAAACATAAGAGAAAATGAAATGAAACAGATAAGTATGCATGTTGATGGGAAAAATTTGGAAAAATAGATTTCCAAACACCCAAAACTCACCGGCAAGTGTACCGGGTCGTATCAAGTAGTAAAACTCACTTAGAGTGAGGTCGATCCCACAGGGATTGATGGATCAAGCAACTTTAGTGGGTGATTAGTTTAGTCAAGCTAACATTGAGTGAATTGTGTGAAATGTAGCCAATAGAAAGTAAATTGCAAGGAATTTAAAAGATGCAGAAAGTAAAATTGCAACTAACTTAAAGAACAAGAAAGTAAAATGGCTGAAACTTAAATTGCAAGAAATGTAAATTACATTAAATGTAAAAGGGAGTGGGTGCTGGAAATTAAAGAAAGCAATAGATCAAGCAACTGGAAGTTTAACTTGCAGGAAAGTGTAAATGTGCAGGAAATTAAACCAAGCTAAATGTGAACGAAAATGTGAAATTGTAGAATGTAAGAAAGGAAATTGCAGTAAAGTAAAAGTAGCAGAAGAATTAAATGGCTTGAAAGTAAATTGAGTTGGGTGCTGAGAATTAAAATTCAACAGGAAAGTGTAAATAGAAATCAAACAGAGAAGTAAAAGATGCAAAATCATGCAACAGATCTAAACAGAAAAGGGAAATTGCTTGAAAAATTCAAAACAGCAAGACTGATGCTTAATTTGCAGCAATTTAAAGAATGTTGAAGATCTCAGGAGTGGAAGAGACTAGAAAGCAAGTCTACATCTCAAATCCTTCCTTGATCCAACAATAACAATTGCAAATTGAAAATGGAAAAGTAAATTGCAGAAGAAGTAAAGAGAAGTTGCAGATAGAGAATGAAAACAGAATTCCTTCCAATCTCAATCCAAACTTTTAAAACAGAAAAGAAAACTAAGAGAGAAAGCAAAATGAAAACTAAAGAGTGCAAAACTCCCTATTGGAGCTAGCCTCTAATACTTTCTAATGGAGCTCTCCTTTTCAAAGATGAAAATGATGCCTTATATAGGCTTTACAAAGTGAAAATCAAAATAAAATTGAAATTAAAAACAAATTATAATTTAAATGAAATTCCTATTCTAACTTGTTCTTGTGCCTTTGAGTGATAATGTGGGCTTTGCTTGCTTTGGATTTGAAGAAGAGTGGATCCAAAATGGCTTTTTAATTAAAATTGTGCCATGGTGCACCTCCCAGGAACGGCTCAGTTGTGAAAGTTAACTGAGCACTCAATCCTTGCTTTTGGCCTTGCAATTTGTTACGCAACAAGCCTTCCTTGGTGCAGGCCCGATAAAGCTCGGTTGATTAAGTGAACTGAGCGCTCCTTGCTTTTTGATGAGCCCTAGCTTCGAACCTTGGTGGAAGCATTGTGGAGTAAATTTTTTTTTGAATTAATGGAAGGTGACGCCTTGCCTTGAGTGGAAGGCCTCAAGTTTGAATCCTTGCTGAGCCATTTTGCTTATTTTCCTTGCAAGAAGTGTAGCACTCCTCCTTGCTTTCCATGTGTCTCCCCCTTCGAGCCTTGGTGAAGCCACTTTGGTTTATTTTTGCTTGTTTTTGGACCTCAAAGATGCCTTTCACTTATACCTCAATTTCATGCCAAATATGAACTATTATATATCGTTGGAAAGCTCTGAATGTCAGCTTTCCAACGCAACTGGAAGCACATCAATTGGACGTTTGTAGCTCAAGTTATAGCCCTTTGAAGGAGGCATGGTCATGCTGTAAACGCCCAAGTTTTAACTTAGCGAAAATTCTTGCTTCCAAGCTAAGTTTTTCACGATAAAGCTAAGTTCACTTAGTGAACTGAGCTTTGTGAATGCTGATTGCAAATCTCCTTTATTTGGTCATGGGCCACGCTTTTAAAAGCGTGGCCTAAGGCTCCAAAGTGTGCTCCAACTTCAAAGTGTGCCCCAAAACTCTTTTTTTCTTCTTTTTAGCTTATTTTGTGCTTTTTGCTTCTTTTTCTTCTTATTTCCTACAAAATTTTTCAAATCAAAAGATCAAAGAAATATAACATTTAAGCACAAAAGCATTCAATATTTAAGCACAAATCATAAATTTCTTGTATGAAAAAGCATAGAAAAACATGACATGTTGACATGTCATCATAACACCAAACTTAAACCTTGCTTGTCCCCAAGCAAGAAAAGAATCATGCAATAAAGAGTGACAATCCAAGGTGAGAAGAATAGCAAGTTAATGTTCATGGCAAGCTAGTTTTCTATGCATGCTACAATCACAAAAGAAATATAAATGATTGATGCTTCTATCTAGCTCAATTTATGAAAGACTAAGCAAAGGAAACTGTTATTTGTTAACTACAATCACCAAGTGAAGCATCTGTCATGAATAAGGATTTCTTGGTGAGGTTTTAACAAAAACAGTTAAGCAGCAAACTAAATGAAAGCATTTAAAAATAGAAAACTGACTAAAGCAAGTAAAATGAAAAAGTGTCAAATCAAAAGAGAAAAATAAAACTGCAGAGGCATTATGATTATGCAGAAAAGTAGTGTTGCTTGAATAAATTGCATATAAAATAAGTGGCACACCAAACTTAGAATCTTAGTGTGACACTTTCATTTTTGATTTCATGCAATCATCCAAAAAGATTAAAACAATTTGTTGCAAGGCAACGCCAAACTTAGAATGTAACCATATGCCTATTTATTGAAATTTAAACAAAGCAAGGAGAAAGAAAACAAAGCAGAGAAGAAATGTTACCTATGGTTGGGTTACCTCCCAACAAGTGCTCTTTTAGTGTCATTAGCTTGACATGTTGTTCTTCACTTTCTTCCTCTTCTTCCAGTTTGTTAAGAGGATGACCTCAAAGGAGGGAAAGATTCAGCTAGTGTCCCTTGTCTTGGTCTTTCCTCAGCAAGCTTCCTTTTGCAAATGGCTTGATTGATCTTGCTTGCTGGATTAGGGACAGAATTGGTGTTCTTGCTAGTTGCCTTCACTTCTTTGGATTCAAGACTTGGTTGCTGTGTGATTATTGGAGTTTTGTATTCATCCAGAGTCTTTTGAATTGGTGGTTCCATGTACTTCTCTGCTTCACTTGAGTTTGAAATTCTTTGATTGTCTTTCTCACTTTCTTGCTCTTCCACTTCCTCCCTTGCACTCAACATTTGACTTAATAGCTTTTTCATTGAAGAGGTTTGTTGATCTTCCCAACATTTCTTCATCTTCTCTTCATATTTTTCAATCACAGATTCAATTGTTGAGAGTTTTTGGGTCAGGGAGGTTTGTGAGAGTTGTGAGTCTTCATGTTCCCTTGTCACCTCAAGTGCAGTTTCATTTTCAACCACCTCATTCTTCATTGAAAGTTCACTTGATGCAGTAGCCTCCTCATCTTGCTCTTCCACTTTATCCTTCACCTCCATCAATTGGTCTTCATTTTCCTTGCTTAGTAGTTCTAAGTGTTTATCTGTGTCCTTCAATTGCTCATCCGTCTCCTGAGAAAGGATTTCCAGTTTCCTCCAGGATTGTTGATATTCCTCCGCCATTCTGTTGAACCTGGACTCAAGTTTTGAGAGTCTTTGGCTCGTGGAGGTTTGTGTTGAGGCATAATCAAGTGATGAAGAACTTTCAAATGAGAAAATGGGACGTGAGGGTGGATGCTCTTTCATTCCTTGGTGATACTCCCAGCCACCATTAAAATAATGACTTGAATAATTTTGTGGTGGTGGAAAGTATCCCATATGATTCTCTTGCTCATCTTGTGGCTCTAAAGCACATATCCATGGATTGGAGTGCTTAGAATCTGTATTTTCTTGGTGATATTCCCAGCCACCATTAGAGATTTGTGATGGTAGGAGATATCCCAGAAAATTAGTTTGATCATAAGATGAGTTAAACTCCATTTGAATTTTGGAAAACACAACACCAAGGAAAATTAAAATTACTCATTTCAGAGATGAGAAATTCTTAGTGAGGCAAAAACTCAAACACCTTGGTTTCAAGAACAAAAACAAAAAGAATGCTTAATCTAGACTTCTCACCCACTTAATCATTATTGATCTAAATCAATCCCCGGCAACGGCGCCAAAAACTTGATGGGATATTTTGGAAAACAAACGAATTCCAAAACACCCAAAACTCACCGGCAAGTGTACCGGGTCATATCAAGTAGTAAAACTCACTTAGAGTGAGGTCGATCCCACAGGGATTGATGGATCAAGCAACTTTAGTGGGTGATTAGTTTAGTCAAGCTAACATTGAGTGAATTGTGTGAAATGTAGCCAATAGAAAGTAAATTGCAAGGAATTTAAAAGATGCAGAAAGTAAAATTGCAACTAACTTAAAGAACAAGAAAGTAAAATGGCTGAAACTTAAATTGCAAGAAATGTAAATTACATTAAATGTAAAAGGGAGTGGGTGCTGGAAATTAAAGAAAGCAATAGATCAAGCAACTAGAAGTTTAACTTGCAGGAAAGTGTAAATGTGCAGGAAATTAAACCAAGCTAAATGTGAACGAAAACGTGAAATTGTAGAATGCAAGAAAGGAAATTGCAGTAAAGTAAAAGTAGCAGAAGAATTAAATGGCTTGAAAGTAAATTGAGTTGGGTGCTGAGAATTAAAATTCAACAGGAAAGTGTAAATAGCAATCAAACAGAGAAGTAAAAGATGCAAAATCATGCAACAGATCTAAACAGAAAAGGGAAATTGCTTGAAAAATTCAAAACAGCAAGACTGATGCTTAATTTACAGCAATTTAAAGAATGTTGAAGATCTCAGGAGTGGAAGAGACTAGAAAGCAAGTCTACATCTCAAATCCTTCCTTGATCTAACAATAACAATTGCAAATTGAAAATGGAAAAGTAAATTGCAGAAGAAGTAAAGAGAAGTTGCAGATAGAGAATGAAAACAGAATTCCTTCCAATTTCAATCCAAACTTTTAAAACAGAAAAGAAAACTAAGAGAGAAAGCAAAATGAAAACTAAAGAGTGCAAAACTCCCTATTGGAGCTAGCCTCTAATACTTTCTAATGGAGCTCTCCTTTTCAAAGATGAAAATGATGCCTTATATAGGCTTTACAAAGTGAAAATCAAAATAAAATTGAAATTAAAAACAAATTACAATTTAAATGAAATTCCTATTCTAACTTGTTCTTGTGCCTTTGAGTGATAATGTGGGCTTTGCTTGCTTTGGATTTGAAGAAGAGTGGATCCAAAATGGCTTTTTAATTAAAATTGTGCCATGGTGCACCTCCCAGGAACGGCTCAGTTGTGAAAGTTAACTGAGCACTCAATCCTTGCTTTTGGCCTTGAAATTTGTTACGCAACAAGCCTTCCTTGGTGCAGGCTCGATAAAGCTCGGTTGATTAAGTGAACTGAGCGCTCCTTGCTTTTTGATGAGCCCCAGCTTCGAACCTTGGTGGAAGCATTGTGGAGTAAATTTTTTTGTGAATTAATGGAAGGTGACGCCTTGCCTTGAGTGGAAGGCCTCAAGTTTGAATCCTTGCTGAGCCATTTTGCTTATTTTCCTTGCAAGAAGTGTAGCGCTCCTCCTTGCTTTCCTTGTGTCTCCCCCTTCGAGCCTTGGTGAAGCCACTTTGGTTTATTTTTGCTTGTTTTTGGTCCTCAAAGATGCCTTTTACTTATGCCTCAATTTCATGCCAAATATGGATTATTATATATCGTTGGAAATCTCTGAATGTGAGCTTTCTAACGCAACTGAAAGCACATCAATTGGACGTTTGTAGCTCAAGTTATAGCTCTTTGAAGGAGGCATGGTCATGCTGTAAATGCCCAAGTTTTAACTTAGCGAAAATTCTTGCTTCCAAGCTAAGTTTTTCACGATAAAGCTAAGTTCACTTAGTGAACTGAGCTTTGAGCTTTGTGAGTGCTGATTGCAAATCTCCTTTATTTGGTCATGGGCCACGCTTTTCAAAGTGTGCTCCAACTTCAAAGTGTGCCCCAAAACTCTTTTTTTCTTCTTTTTAGCTTATTTTGTGCTTTTTGCTTCTTTTTCTTCTTATTTCCTACAAAATTTTTCAAATCAAAAGATCAAAGAAATATAACATTTAAGCACAAAAGCATTCAATATTTAAGCACAAATCATCAATTTCTTGTATTAAAAAGCATAGAAAAACATGACATGATGACTTGTCATCACATGTCCTTATTTATCTTCAGTGGGGATTTTCTTGTTTCTCCACCCTTTTGCCCTCTTCTTCTTCTCTTCTTTCTCAGGAGATATTTCATGCCTTGATGGTTCTTTATCTGGGGTGTTGAGGTTCTCATCTGGGGATTTTGGATCTAGTTCCTCTTTGATTTCTTTGGTCTGTTGCACCATCTCTACTTCTTTCAAGAATGGATTTAGAAGTCTTGGATTTAACTCATTGAATGCCTCCTTCAAGCTTTGATCTCCAGCCTTATCCTTCATACAATCTTCTTCTTGAGTGGGCTCAGGCAGGGTTTTAAAAACATGGAATGCTAGGTGCTCATCATGCACTCTCAGCAATAATTCCCCTTTTTCAACATCTATCAATGCTTTGTCCGTATCCAGGAAAGACCTCCCCAGGATGATGGGAGTGTTAGGGTCTTTCTCCATATCCAAGATGACAAAATCAGATGGGAGAAGGAATTTTCCCACCTTTACCAGCACATTCTCTACAACTCCAAGTGCTTGCTGAATGGACTTGTCAGCCATTTGAAGAAGTATTCGTGTGGATTTCAGCTCAAAAATTTGGAGTTTCCTCATTAGAGACAAAGGCATCAAGTTTATGCTTGCACCAAGATCACAGAATGACTTCTCAATTGTTATGTTTCCTATGGTGCAAGGTATATAAAAACTTCCAGGATCATCTTTCTTCTCTGGCAACTCTCTTTGGAGAATAGCATTATTTTCCATTGTCATCTCAACAATTTGTCCTTCTTTTAGGGATTTTTTCTTTGTCAGCACTTCCTTCATAAATTTGGCATACAATGGCATCTGTTCAAGTGGTTCTAAGAAAGGAATATTGATGCTGAGTGTCTTGAATATGTCCAGGAACTTTGAGTATTGCTTATCCTCATTTTCTTTTTTGAACCTCTGAGGGTATGGAAGTTTGGGGATATATGGCTTCACCCCTTCCTTCTTCTCTTGTAGCTGTGGCTCAAGGATGTTCTTGTCTCCCTTTGAGATTTGTGCCTTCTTGGTTTTCTGATCTTCTTCACTTCTCCCATCTATCTCTCCTTGTGAAACTTCTTTGTTGTGTTTTTCTTGATTGATGGCTTCCTTCTTCATAGTCTTCTCACTTCCCACTGTGATTGCCTTGCACTCCTCCCACTTTGTAGCCTTTCCTTTGTTCCTTGGGTGTTCTTCAATGGCATTGAGGAATATATTTGCTCTCTTCTCACCCATTTCTGAAATTTTCTTAGCCATTTGCTCCATATGCCTCTCAAGATTTCTGATTGAAACTTCTTAGTTTTTGCTTGTTATGGCTTGATCTTGTCTGGCCATCTCTTGAGTTTTGATGAGTTTCTCCATTAATATCTCTAGACTAGAGATTCTTTGAGAGTCTGGATTTGGTTGTGGTTGTGTGAGATGAGATGGTTGTTGCTGAAGGTTGTTTGAATTATCTACGGGTATATTTTGTGGGTAGAATGTAGATGTGGAAAAGTTACTCTGGTGGTTTTGTGAGTTGTTATGGGGTTGGTGGTATGTGTTTTGTGGGTTTTTGAATTGGTTAGTATTATTGGATGAATGGCTTTGGTTGTTTGTGTTGCTGAGACTACTATGGTTGAGGTCCCTTTGTCCTTGATTCTGGTGTTCACCCCTACCTCAAGTTAGAATGATTCCTCCAGGATGAGTTGTGTGAGTCAACATGGAAGTTGTGTTGGAATAAACTTGAGGTGTTGTTCATGTGTTGCACCTACTCAGGGCTTTGTTGCTCATAATTGAATGTCCCAAAACTTTCTTCAGATTGATTCCACCTATGTGCAATTTGAGATTGGCTTTGTGTGTTTACTGCAGCACTTTGCAATCCATCAATTTTCTTGGCCATAATCTCCATTTGTTGCTGAAGTTGTTGGTGCATCTGTTTGTTTTGTGCCAAGATAGTGTCAACACCTTCAAACCCCAATACTCCTTTTCTTTGAGCTGGTTGGCATTGTCTTTGATGTACATAGAAATATTGATTGTTCGCCACTGTGTCTATGAGGTTTTGGGCTTCTTCAGCTGTCTTCATAAGTTGCAATAAACCTCCTACTGAATAATCTAAAGCTTCTTGAGCTCTCAGTGTCAATCCTTCATAGAAGTTTTGGAGTCTATCCCATTCACTGAACATTTCTGGTGGGCACTTCCTGATTAAAGCTTTGTATCTCTCCCAGGCATCATACAGTGACTCTCCATCCAATTGAACGAATGTTTACACTTCTGTTTTCAGCTTGATGATCCTTTGGGGAGGATAGAACTTGGCCAAGAATTTATTCACTAGATCCTCCCAGCTAGTGATGCTTCCTTGTGGAAAGGTTTCAAGCCATTGAGCAGCCTTGTCCCTCAATGAAAATGGGAATAGCAGCAATTTGTATGTTTCTGGATGCACACCATTGGACTTCACTGTATCACAGATCCTCAAGAAGGTAGATAGATGCTGGTTTGGATCTTCCAAGGGGCCTCCTCCATAAGAACAGTTGTTCTGTACTAAGGTGATGAGTTGGGGCTTCAATTCAAAGTTGTTTGCATTGACATTTGGGATAAGGATGCTACTCCCACAATGCCTAGGATTAGCAAACGTGTAAGAAGCCAAGACTCTTCTCTAGGGCTGACCATTGTTGTTGGCCACTCCCACTGGTGGATTTGTTGGATTTTCCTCCATTTCTAGGTTCTCTTCTCAACCTCCAAAGTGTTTCAGAATCAAAAGGTGTGGATTCATCGCTTCTTCTTCCTGACATAAACAAAACTAGAAACCAGAATTAAACACTCTATTGCTAGAGTGAAGTTAGTGTTAGCTTAAGCAAAAATTCAAACAGTTAGTATGCTTAGTAAAAAGAAAAAGAAAACATGCTTAATCTAGACCACCACCTTACTTAATCATTGTCAATCTAATCAATCCCCGGAAACGACGCCAAAAACTTGATGGGTTGAAACCGAAATTCCAACACCTAAACTCGTCGGCAAGTGTACCGGGTCGCATCAAGTAGTAATTACTCACATGAGTGAGGTCGATCCCACAGGGATTGAAGGATTGAGCAATTTTAGTTAGGTGGTTGATTTAGTTAAGCGAACAGTTGATGATTTGAGTGAATTGTAACCAGCAGAAGCTAAATTGCATGAAACTAAAAGGGAGAGGGAGAATTGACAGTAAATTAAAGAGCAGAAGAAGTAAAAGAGCTGAATCTTAAAGTGCAAGAAATGTAAATGACTGAAACTTAAATTGCAAGAAATGTAAATAGCTGAAGCTTAGAGTGCAAGAAATGTAAATTGCTTGAATAATAAAGGGGTGTGAGATGCTGGGATTCAGAATTTAACAATAGAAAGTAAAGAAGATGAAATAAGTGCAGTAGATCTAAACAGAAAGTAAATTCAACTTAAAATTGCAAGATCTAGAAAAGAGATTCAAGAGCTCAGAGGCTCAATGAGACTAGAAAACAAGTCTAGATCTCAATTCCTTCCTTGATCCAACAGATAACAATTTGTAGAAGAAAAGAAAATGAAAACAGTAAAGGAAACTCATATCCACTTCTTGGAACAATTGAGAAGAGAGGTGAAAGATGATTCTCAAACTTAGAATCAATGAAGCTCTTCAATCTCAATTCAAATTCCAAGAGAAGATAGCAAATGTAGCAGAAGAAATGAGAATCAAAACAGAAAGCTAAATCCAATTCACAATTCCTTAGAATTATGCAGAAGAGAACAAAGATGAATTGTAGATCTAGGATTGAAACAGAATTCCTTCAATCTCTATCCACAATTCAAATACAGAAAGCAAGAAAATCAAAAGTGAGAACATGGAGGAGAGAACTCAGCTCTCAATCCCAATTCCCAATTCAAAGCTCAAAATCAATGAAAATTCAAAAGTGAAAGTAAGGATACACAAAAAGGTCCTCTCTAAATCAAACTAGGTCCTATTTATACACTTTCTATTTTTGATCTTCAGAATTTGGAGTGGGCTTTTCAATTGGTGAAGAATTGAATCCAAAATAGCAATTGAAGTGAAATCCGCCTGACTAAGATCTGCAAGGTAACCATTGCTTACTCAAACCAACAATTTCCGTGGGATCGACCCTCACTCACCTGAGGTATTACTTGGACGACCCAGTGCACTTGCCGGTCTATCTGTGCGAATACTGCGGAGCCAGTTTCACGCGCCAAGTTTTTGGAGCCGTTACCGGGGATCGTTCGGATTCTACAAACTATCAGATTATCTTGTTATTTAGATTAGGTACTTTTTATTTTTGTTTGTGTCTTTATTTTCTTTTTCAAAAACTTTTTCAAAAATCCATCTTTTCTTTGTCTTTTGTTTGAGTCTAGTGTCAGTTCTTAAGTTTGGTGTCCTTTGTGTGTTCTTTATTTTCTTTAAAATTTTCGAATTACTCTTAGTGTTCTTTCTTGGTATTCAAGTTCTTGTTTCTTTTCTTGTTTTGATATTAAAATTTTTAAGTTTGGTGTCTTTTGGTTTTTTTCTTTTAAAATTTCAAAAAACTAGTGTCTTTAATCTAAAAATTTTAAGTTTGGTGTCTTTTGGTTGTTTTTCTCTTTCTTCATTAATTCGAAAAAACAAAAAATATCTGTTTTATCTTTATTCAAAAAATTTCTAAAATCTTGCATTCTTTTTATTTTTTCTTTAAAATTTTTAAGATTGGTGTTTTCTTGTTAGTAAAGTCAAATTTCAAATCTTATATTTTTAAATCTTTTCAATTCTTTTCTTTTAAATTTGATTCTTTCCTATCTTATCTTTCTTTCAAAATTTTAAAATACAAAATTTTTTCAGATCTTTATCTTATCTTTGGTTTATATTTCTTTAAATTTCAAATCATTATCTTATCTTATCTAAATTTTAAATTTCAAATTCAAATCTTTTTCAAATCTTCACCATATCTTATTTTTTTAACTTATTTTCAAATCTCTATCTTATCTTGTCTCAATTTCAAAATCCAAAATCAAATCTTTTTTCAAAATTTTTCAATCTCTATCTTATCTTGTTGACTTTTTATTTTCAATTTTAAATTTCAAAATTTTAAAATCAAATCTTTTTCAAATCTCCTATCTTATCTTATTTTCAAATCTTTCTTAATTAGTTACTTGTTTTCTCTTCTCTCTTTTTCCTCTTTCTTTTATTTTTGAAAACTTCTCATCTCTTTCTCTCTCTTCTTTTTCGAAAATCACACTCAAGTTTTCAAATCATTTTAGTTCAATTAATAATTAAAATAAAAGCAAAAATATTTTAATTCTAGTTTCTCTTTTTAATTCTTAAATTTTTGAATTCTTCTTCTAATTCCTCTACCCTCATTCTTCTTTCTTTTTTATATCTCACAGGGAGTTCTCTATACTTTAACATAGAAACTCCCATTCTCTCTCTTTCTTGTTCTTTTTTTTCTTATTTATGAGCAGGAATAGGGATAAAGAACCTCTCTTTGATCCTGATCCTGATCTTGAACCTGAGAGGATCCTAAGGAAGCATCTGCAACAAGTTAAAGTACAACACTCCGGAAGAGATCTCACAAAATTTTTCGAACAAGAAACTGAAAATACAAACATGGTAGCCAAAGAGAATAATGGAGGAGATGCAAGGAAGGTTCTTGGTGACTTTACTGCACCCACTTCTAACTTCTATGGAAGAAGCATCTCCATACCTGCCATTAGAGCAAATAACTTTGAGCTTAAGCCTCAGTTAGTCTTTCTAATGCAACAGAAATGCAAATTTCATGGACTTTCACTGGAAGATCCACATCAATTCCTATGAGAATTCTCACAAATCTGTGATACTGTTAAGACTAATGGAGTGGATTCTGAGGTCTACAGACTTATGCTTTCCCCTTTTCTGTCAGAGACAGAGCTAGGATATGGTTGGATTCTCAACCTAAGAAAAGCCTAGACTCTTGAGAAAAGTTGGTCAATGATTTCTTGGCCATGTTCTTTCCACCTCAGAAAATGAGCAAGCTCAGGGTGGAAGTTTAAACCTTTAGACAAAAGAGGGTGAATCCCTCTATGAAGTTTGGGAAAGATACAAGCAATTGATCAGGAGATGTCCTCCTGACATGCTCTCAGAATGGACTATCCTAGGTATTTTCTATGATGGTCTATCTGAGATGTCCAAGATATCATTGGACCATTTTGCTGGTGGATCAATCCACTTGAAGAAAACGTCTGAAGATGCACAGGAACTCATTGAAATGGTTGCAAACAACCAATTTATGTACACTTCTGAGAGAAACCCTATGAACAATGGGGTAGCTCAAAAGAAAGGAGTCCTAGAGGTTGACACTCTGAATGCCATATTGGCTCAGAACAAGATCTTGACTCAACAGGTTAATATGATCTCTCAGCATTTGACTGGAATGCAAACTATAGTTGGAAGCACTCAAGACACCTCTTATAAAGGAGATGCCTATGATCCAGATCAACCCATGATGGAGGAGGTGAATTACATGGGAGAACCCTATGGAAACACCTACAACTCCTCATGGAAAAATCATCCTAACCTCTCATAGAAGGATCAATAGAAGCCTCAGCAAGGCTTCAACAATAATCAAGGTGGAAGAAACCAGAATAGGTTCAACAACAGACCACCATTCCCATTTGCTCAGCAACAGATGGAGACTTTTAAGTAGAGCCTCTCTGACTTAGCAACTATAGTCTCTGAACTCTCTAAGACCACTCACAGTTTCATAATAGAAACTAGGTCCTCCATCAGAAATCTAGAGGTACAAGTTGGTCAGCTGAGTAAGAGAATCCTTGAGACCCCTCCCAACACTCTCCCAAGTAACACTAAAGTAAATCCAAGAGAATAGTGCAAGGCCATCATTGTGGAAGCTGAGGCCAAATTTGAAGGGGATACTCTGGCGTTGAACGTCAGTAAGGAAGTCCTTACTAGGCGTTCAATGCCCAAGAATGAGTCAAAGCTGGCGTTGAACGCCAGTAAGGGAGTCCTTACTGGGCGTTCAACGCCCAAAGAAGCACCATCACTGGCATTGAACGCCAGTAAGAAAGTCCTTACTGGGCGTTCAACACCCACAAAAGCACCATTCATGGTGTTGAACGCCAGTAAGGAAGGCCTTACTGGGCGTTCAACGCCCAAAGTGACACAAAAGTTGGAGTTGAATGCCAGTAATGGCGGAGAAACACCCACTAAAGACTTTCCTATTGAAGAAATAAAGGCAACTAAGGCTCATGAAGAGACTATAGAAGTTCCATTGAATGCCTTGTTGCAAATCATGGATTATGAGGATCACTCCTCCTCTGATGAGAAAGAGGAAACTAGGGAAGAGCAAGTTGTTCGGTACCTAGGAGTCCTCATGAAGCTAAATGCCAAGTTATTTGGAACAGAAACATTGGAGGAAGAACCTCCAATGCTCACCATGGAACTCAATGCCTTGGCTCAACAGAAACCACCTCAGAAGATGCCGGATCCCGAATGCTTCCTAATTCCTTGCACCATAGGCACCATTACCTTTGAGAAGGCTCTGCGTGATCTAGGGTCAAGCATAAATCTCATGCCACTCTCTGTAATGGAAAGGCTGAGAATCTTTGAGGTACAGGCTGTAAGAATATCACTAGAGATGGCAGACAAGTCAATGAAAAAGGCTTATAGTCTGGTAGAGGATGTCTTAGTAAAGGTTGAGAACCTTTACATCCCTGCAGATTTCATAATCTTGGATACTGGGGAGGAAGAGGATGAATCCAGCATCCATGGAAGACCCTTCCTAGCCACTGCCAATGCCATCTTTAATGTAGCAAAGGAAGAGCTGATTCTACAGTTATGGGAGGACCACATCTTGTTCAAGATGCCTAGCCCTAACTCTCCCTCTGACAAAAGAGAGACGATTGTGCAACACCTAGTGTTTCAACCCTTTGTCTCAGTGCAAAGTTATACAAAGCCCCCAGACACCAATCCAAAGTTTGGTGTTGGGCATCCATCATCAAGTACTGAGATTAAAGGTACTAAGAAGAAAGTACCTAAAGGCTGGAGGGATAAGAAAATCCCCACTGAAGGCCTCTCACCTAGTATGAGAGTTGTCTTAACTAACAACCTAGTCATTCTACGCACAGTGAACAAGATCCTGTCTCTAGAGCTTGTAGAGCTCATCCATGAGAGCACAGGCAAGAAGTTCACTGTAAGGGGGGACATTCTGAGCCCCTGTTCATCTCCGTAACGAGCTAACCGTCAAGCTAGTGACGTTAAAGAAGCGCTTGTTGGGAGGCAACCCATCACTAATTAGTTTTCTTATTTTTCTTTAAGTTTATTTAAGTTATATCAATCTCATTTACATAATTATTTCTTTGAGTTTATGATCATGTGCAGTAGTTAGAACAGAAACAGAGGTAGTCAGAAATAGAAACAAAATATCCTGGAGCAAGTACCTTGCTGGCGTTGAACGCCAGACAAGGGGGCCAGAATGGGCGTTCAACGCCCATGAAGAGCAGCCAAGCTGGCGTTGAACGCCACACAGGGTATCCCTAATGGGCATTCAACGCCCAAAAGGAGCAGCATTGCTAGCGTTGAACGCCAGCCAGGAGGCAGAGACCTGGCATTGAACGCCAGGAAGGAGGCCTCCTATGGGCGTTCAATGCCCTATATGGAGCATATAGCTGGCGTTCAACGCCAGCCAGGAGCAGGAGCTGGGCGTTCAATGCCCACAAGGGGGCAGGAAATTCAAATTTCCTAGCCTCTCAGGATCAGTGGGTCCCACAGAATCTCCCTTATCCCACCTTTTTTTCTCTCTTTTCCACACACTCTTCCCCATAAACCCTCAACCAATCACATCCATATCTCTTCCTAAAACCACCATAACTACCACCAACCCCCACCCACTTCAAATTCAAATTTTCCTACCCATTTCCCACCCATTCATTCAAACCCTAACCCATCCCACCCTTATAAATACCCCCTTCTTCTAACCTTTCAACACACACTTCATACACACAAGCCCACTTGGCCGAATCCTCCTCTCCCCCTTTTTCTACCGAATCTCTTCTTCTTCTACTCTTTTCTTTATATTTTGCTCAAGGACGAGCAAAACTTTTAAGTTTGGTATTAGAAAAGCCTTGCTTTTTGCTTTCCATTCACACTTATGGCATCCAAAGTTGGAGAACCCTCTAGAAAGAGGAAAGGAAAAGCAGTTGCTTCCACCTCCAAACCTTGGAAGATAGAGAAATTCATCACCAAATCTTATCAAGACTACTTCTATGAAGTAGTGGCAAGGAAAAGGGTGATTCCTGAAGTCCCCTTTAGGCTAAAAAAGAATGAGTACCCAGAGATCCAATGAGAAATCCGGAGGAGAGGTTGGGAAGTCCTAACTAATCCTATTCCAGAAGTTGGAATCTTAATGGTGCAAGAGTTTTATGCTAATGCATGGGTCACTAAAAATGATGACACTAGTGTGAACCCACATCCTAAAAATTGGAGCACCATGGTCCGAGGATGACCCTTGAATTTTAGCCCAGAAAGTGTAAGGTTGGCGCTCCATTTGCCAATAATGTAAGGAGACCCACATCCTTACACTAGGAGAGTCAATTTTGATCAGAGGCTAGACCAAGTCCTTTCAAATATTTGTGTGGAAGTAGCTCAGTGGAAGAGAGAAACTCAAGGCAAGCCTGTCCAACTAAGAAGGCTTGATCTCAACCCTGTAGCTAGAGGATGGTTAGAATTCATCCAATGCTCTATCATTCCTACTAGCAATCCATCAGAAGTGACCATTGACAGAGCCATCATGATTCATTGCATCATGATTGGAAGTGAGGTGGAGGTACATAAGGTAATACCTCAAGAGTTGTACAAGAAAGCTGAAAAGCCTTCCATATTAGCAAGGTTGGCATTCCCCCACCTTATCTGTCATCTATACAATTCAGCTGAGATTGTCATAAAAGGAGACATCCCCATTGAGGAGGACAAGCCCATCACTAAAAGAAAGATGAAGCAAACAAGAGAGCCTACACATGCACCTCAACAAGAGCGTGTGGAGCTGCCTCAACAAGAAATCCCTGAGATGCCTCAAGGGATTGATTTTTCTCCCCAAGGCTACTGGGACCGATTGCACACTTCTCTAGAAAATTAAGCTCCAACATGGATCGGCTAAGGATGGGATATCAAGAGCATTCCACTATCCTCTATGAAATAAGAGAAGATCAAAGAGCCATGAGGGAAGAACAATAGAGACATGGGTGTGACATAGAAGACATCAAGTGCTCAATTGGATTCCAAAGAGGAAGCAGCAGCTGCCGTCACTAAGGTGGACCCATTCCCTTAATTCCCTATTGTCTATGTTATTTTTTTTGTTTTCCATTTATTTTATTTTATTGTCTGTTTCTAGTGCATGATCATCTTTATTTTATGTCTTAGAGCTATGAAATATTCCATGCATCTTTCAACTTGCTTAAAAGAAAAAATTTATTTGAAAAAGAAAAGTAAGATGCATGAATTTCGAGTTATATATTAAGAATAGTTCAATTATTCGATGTGGTGGCATTGCTTTTATTTTCTAAATGCATGAATGAATAGTGCATATTTGATGTTGGAGTTAAGAATGTTGGCTCTTGAAAGAATGATGATAAAAGAGAAGTATTATTAGTGATCTGAAAAATCCTAAAATTGATTCTTGAAGTAAGAAAAAATAGCAAAAAGCAATAAAAGAAAAAAATATATGCGAAAAAAAAGTAAGCAGAAAAAGAAAGAAAAAGAAAAAGCCAATAGCTCTTTAAAACCAAAAGGCAAGAGCAAGGATCCAAGGCTTTGAGCATCAATAGTTAGGAGGGTCTAAAAGAAGAAAAATCTTGGCCTAAACAGTTCAAATGAGCTGCTTCCCTAATTATATGCTTGTGGTGTGAAGGTGTCAAGTGAAAAGCTTGAGACTGAGCAGTTAAAGTCGTGATCCAAAGCAAAAAGAGTGTGCTTAAGAACTCTAGACACCACTGGCTGGGGATTCTAGCAAAGCTGAATCACAATCCAAAAGGGTTCACCCAGTTAAGTGTCTGTGGCGTTTATGTATCCGATGGTAATACTGGAAAACAAAGCGCTTAGGGTCACGGCCAAGACTAAAAAGAAGCCGTGTTCAAGAATAAAAAAGAACTAAACTAGGAGAGTCAAATATATCATCTGGATTTTAAGTTCCTAAAGATGCCAATCATTCTGAGCTTCAAAGGAAAGTGAGATACCAAAACTATTCAGAAGTAAAAAGCTACTAGTCCTGCTCATCTAATTGAAACTGAGCTTCATTGAAAACTCTGAGATTTATTGTATCCTTCTCTTCTTTTTAATCCTATTTTGTTTTTTGTTTCTTGGGGGCAAGCAACAGTTCAAGTTTGATGTTCCGATGAGCGGATATTTTATACGCTTTTTGGCATCATTTTCATATAGTTTTCATTATGTTTTGTTTAATTTTTATTATATTTTTATAGGTTTTAGTGAAAAATTCATATTTTTGTATTCTACTTTGAGTTTGTGCATTTTATGATAATTTTAGGTATTTTCTGGCTGAAATTGAGGAGTTTTGGCAAAGTCTGATTCAGAGACAGAGAAAGGACTGCAGATGCTGTCAAGATCTGACCTCCATGCACTTGAAGGAGCATTTCGGGAGCTACAAAAGTCCAAATGGCACATTCTCAATGGCTATAGAAAGCTAACATCCAGAGGTTTCCAGAAATATATAATAGTTCATACTTTGCTTTGAAAATGAAGGTCCGAAACAGGCGTTCAACGCCAGCTACCAGCCCTATTCCTGGCGTCCAACACCCAGAAGGGAGTAGCTAGCGTCCAATGCCCATTCAGGAGTCCAAAGCTGGCGTTGGACACCCAAAAGGGAGCACTGATGAGCGAATAGATGTCGATCTAGAATTTCTCGAAATAGAATATGTTCGTTGTAAGTATAGCCTAGACCAACAAACAATCCTCTCAATCAAAGTTTAATATTTTCCAATTCAAAACATATAAACCGAGAGTCTTTCAACCTCGGGTCGTTCTCCCTAGGATGCAATTGGAAGTGTTATGATTTTGGTTGTGGACAAAAAGGGGTTTTGAAATCGAGAAATGAAAGATTAAAAGAACTAAAGAAATTAAAGAACTAAGGAATGAGCGAAATTGTGAATTAATGTAAGTAAAGAGAAAGCAAGACCAAAACTGGTAAAAATGCTATAAATGCATGCAAAGCCTTGACTTGGGAGTGTGGATTCAAGGAGTCCTATCATCGCCATAACCACAACTATGGTAATTATGATGAGTCAATCTCGCTTAGTCAACCCCAACCATCAAGGAGTAAGTCAAGCAAGCATAATTGACCTTAATCCATAAGTCCTAGCTAACTTACCAAACTAGTTGATAAAAAACTAGCGTCAATGGAAACAAGAGTCAACTAACTACCCAAGAATTACCGCTAAATGTTGGACTTTATGACTCTAGTATCCTAGGAACTCAACCACAAGCCAAGGTGGAAAAATCTACTCAAAACTTAAAGTTGGCATTTTCACAAACACCTTTTGTGCACAAAAGTAAAACATGGAAATTTGTAAGGAAAAATAGAAAGCTATAACCAACTATGCACAAAATCAACAATAAATATCCAAACAAACAAAAAGCAAGCATGAAACAGTAAATTCATCAATCAAAACTTCAAGAACTCAAAATTACAAATATTGACAAAGTGCTTGAACCAAAGAGAAATTGAAAGTAAAAGTGATGTAATTAAAGAGGAATTAAAGAGTACTTACAATTAAAGGAGCAAAATCAAAGATCAAAGCTTCTATAAAATGCTACAATGGAGATAGAAATTAAACCCTAAGAGAGCATTTTCTACTCTACTCCTACTCCTACTCCTAATGCATTTTCTACCTAATCTAACCTAATGAAAGCTTCCTCTTTATATGTGTTGAATTCCCTTTATATAGCACTCCCAAATCAGCATCCAAGCATCCCAAAATGGGCCAAGAGGCCTCAGAAATCGTAAGGCACGCGCTTCATTAATAGAATCACGTGCAGAGATCTGTGCGGACGTACAGACGTGTGCGTCCGCACACTTGGCTGAATGTTGACCTGTGCGTACGCACGGGTTGTCATGCGCACGCACACATGGAAATTCTTCTTGTGCACATGCACGCTTACTTGTGCGCACGCACGCTTACTTGTGCGAACGCACGCTTACTTGTGCGCACGCACACTTTGCTGTGTGTACTTTTCCTTGTTTTCTTCATGTTTTCTCCCGTGTACATGCTTTCTTCCACTTTTGGCTATCCATTCTTGCCTCCAAGGCCTGAAATCATTTAGCAAATATGTCATGGCATGAAATGGAATAAAAGTGAAATTAAATTGCTTATTTCAAGCACAAAATTGCATGTTTTCACATTTAGGATCAAATTGGGGGAAAAACACAAAAGTATGCTATTTTGGTGCTTAAGTGTGAGTTCATGTGCTAGAATCCATCCGAATTGAGTCAAAATATACCATCAAATATGGACTCATCAAGCACTAGCTCGTGGCTTCACTCAAGCTCAGCCTAAACACTCACCAAGTGGGCCCGAAAAGTAGATTTTTGCACTACAAGACTAGTTTATCTTATTTTTTGTAATTCTTAGTTGCTAGACTAATATTTATAGAACAAAGATCACCCTTGTTAGAGATCTTTGCCCATTCAAACCTTTCACTATTATTTTCTGTACAGTATGAGTCACTAACCTCTTAGGTTAAGGTTAGGAGCTCTGTTGATTCTTAATTAATAATATCACTATTCTATTTCAATCTATACTTGATTCTATTCTAAGATGTATCTTCGTTCTTCATCCTAATGGATTGGAAGTGTAACTTCACCATCATCCCTATTTACATGGGTTCTTGCAAGTCCTTGACGGGATAGTATTGAACCACAAGCTTGATTATACATCTCTTAGACGACTAATCCACGACTTTGTTGGGGACTTCTCAAGACATCAGTTCAGCCGAGGTACAGGGCGATTAAGGCCTTTGTGGTATAGGCTAGATCCAAAGGAGCATCGTTCTCTGATCCGGAAGATCCGACCTTGTCTGTGACATTTTAAGTAGGATCACCAATGGAATGGACTGCTAGAGCTTCACCCCCGTTCAGATTGGATGACCGCTGACCCGGCGTTTGATCTGAAGCAGAGGAGATTAATGACCACTGACCCGGCCTTAATCATAAACAGCTTGTCATGGAATGAATCAAATAGAAGCTAGAGTAGATGGTGAGAAAAGTTGATCCAGAAGGAAGAAGCATCTTCGAAGCCTCAACCGTTCTCATACCATTGATTTCACACCTATCTAGTAATATTTTATTTATTTATCTATTTTATGTGTTTTCTCATGAAAACTATATTTTCTATCCACCTGACTAAGATCTACAAGGTAACCATTGCTTGCTCAAACCAACAATCTCTGTGGGATCGACCCTCACTCACCTGAGGTATTACTTGGACGATCCGGTGCACTTGCCGGTCTATCTGTGCGAATATTGCATGGCCAGTTTCATGCACCAATATTGCTGGTGCCGTCCATGAAGAGATTAATGAACAAAAGTTTTTGTTTTCAACATAAATTAGTCATCCTAATATTGTTAACATAGTTCGTGTTGTGATTTTTTAGAGTTGTTAATTAGGAATTAGAAAATTATTTTTTTTAATATATGTGCTTGTTAGAAGTAGTAAGCTATTAGCTGGTTAGATTTTGAGAACTTGAAATGGTACCAGTTAGGATTGTAGGGTATGTTAGATTTTTGAAGTTATTAGTTTTATATTCAACGAGATTTAGAGCTAGGGTTAAATATAAATTTTTTGATATTTTTAATACATTAAAGATAATTTTTTTAAGAGTTGTGACACACTTAAGCTAGTTTAGTTTTAGCATTTTTTATTTTGTCTGAACGTTGAAACTATGTGTTTTGGTAAATTTGTTTTTTGTTTTTTGAAATTGGGTCATGAATTATTTAGTGTTTTGTATTGGGTCCTATGAAAAATTTGTTGGGCATTATTGTAAACGATTTTTTTAAAAATTAGAGCATGCAATGTTTATCATTTTTAGAATTTTATGCATTAAACACTGTTTTGTTATGATTGTGATAAGGAATTTTCTATCATTGACTAGCTCCATCGATGTATCACCAGCATGAGAAGGCAACACGGAATGCCATTGGATGATAGGATCGTTCTGTACTTGCAGATGGCCAGTTTATACCATCTTGCAAGACTGAACGAGACTTAGTTTCGATTAGACGAGCCATTGGTGACACATTCGTGGAGAGATGGCGTCCAGAGACACTTACTTTCTACATACCATTCGGAGAGTGCACGATCACGCTGCAGGATGTAGCGTACCATATAACTAGGGCTCCCGATCGACGGTCAGTATGTCAGCAGATGCCTCACGGACTTTGAGCAAGATGGCAACATCAGCTCTAATCATGGGCCTCTGATCCATTCTGCAGTACCTTGATCAAGATTACAGCATCAGCTCTAATCATGGGTAGTATGAAGGCTGATATGACATGGTGATCATGCATCCTGTGATCACTAGATATCGATGTGGCTAGGCAAGTATAAGGACCATTGTACCGTTTTCCAAATACCTCTGCGCTGGCAGAGGCTAACCCGAATGAGTCATGTGCACCCGTTGGTGAACTCCTTGCACTTGCCATAGTACTTGCGATTATCAGATTTTAACACCTTGTACTCAACCCCCACGATGGATGCTATAAGTCTTCATGCTTAATACGACCTCCTCTTTATCCTGAAACTGCTGGCTAACTTGAAATTCAGATACAACTCCTGTATTCTGTGTATCTTTGTCCCTCGAAACTAACAGATACTCCCTAGATCCCCTGTTGTTCCATGGCATCCAAGTTCAAAGTTGAGAAGTGCGGGGGGTACTGATGAGTTCTTGAACTAGATTTCCCGCCACCCACAATTGGAGTGGTCCATGGTATGTCATCATCACTATCATCAACTATCATGGTGGGCTCCACATCATCATCATCATCATGTAATGTATCCTTAACCCCCATCTGGTACTCCACCCTCTCCGAAAACTAGGACCATAATAGGAGTACCGGGCATCGCAACCACTACCTCCCTTGGAGTCCAGTTTCACTAACTCCTGCATCATCACTATGATTCAGATTAGCTGCAAAGGATGAGGATGCAACTAAAACTGCTTCAAGAACAATCACCAGCACTGACGAGGCACCAACAGGCATGAAACTAGAGCAGGCTGGATGTCCTAAAGATTGAGAATTCCGATTCGAACCTCCAGAACTACATACCACATCCACAAGTTTCACCAACAGCTCTAGGGTCCTCACCTTGGGAAACTACCGACGACAATGGAACATAACTTGTAAATCTTTATCACTGCTTATGACGAATAAATCGTACTTCACATTATCGCACAACACGAAAATTGGGATTTTATAGAATAACTTCTCCACCCGTTTCACGCCATGCAGCCCCAGTCTCTAGAGTATAGTATTCTGAAACTCATCGTCGAAGGTTTGAAGAAAACACTTAGCGAGTCTTTATCAGTAAATTTAATTCTTGATCACGTTTTCTTCTTGATCAACCCTCTATACTGCACAAGAACTAAAAAACTCTCATCACTAGCCATTGTGAATCTCACTATGGTGAAAATTTCATGTTCAGCTCTTATTTATATACGTTAGGCATATACTAAATCGAATTAACTCATTTCGATTTATATATATAATAGAAATCATGTTAAATCGAAGTTAATGGAATCGATTTACCATTATCCACTACGAGCTTGAATTCGGTTTACTAAGGGGATTAAATCGTTACTTTCTGATTCAATTTACTATTATTGGGCCTGAATCAAATTCACTTAATTCAATTTACATATGAACATGAAAATAAAGTAATTCGAATTTTATAGATTTGATTTACTACCTAAGCTTGTAATTCGAATTCATTAAATTCGATTTAGGGTTAAATACTTTTTTCGTCCCTAAGGACTGGGGCGAAAATCAAATTTGTCCCTGACCTTTTTTAGTTATTAAAATCATCCTCAACGCTCAGAAATGCTTTAAAATGATCCTCCCCTCCATTAGACAATTTTTGCGGAAACTTTTGCCCTTTAAGTTGTTACCGGTAGTTGAAGCCTTTAATGATTAAAAAAGTTAATTTTTTTTGTTATAAGTGGTTGGAAAGGGTGGGATCAAATTAAAATCTCTGCCCCAATCAACATAATCGAGCGTCTACTAGGGTTCCAGAAGTTGGGGTAGAGCCATGGCTGCGGCGAGCTCATGGTTGTCTCGATGTAGGTCGTCTGCGCAGAAGAAGGAACTTCTCTATGGACATGGTGAGAGACCTGTGCTACAAATTTTGGGAACGAAGAACAACTTTGGGCGACAATTTTGGGGCTGCGTCTACTATGAGGTGCATTTTTTAAATTTTTGTTCTTGGTTGTTGGTAATGTTTTGTTTTCGGGGACTGACTATGGTGGGATCCTGTAGATTAAAGAAGAGTGTGAGTTCTTCCGTTGGGCAGACCCAGAAGGTGAAAGTGAAAATCCGCAGGTTGCAAGCTTGAGAAGGAAAGTTGTAGCCCTGAAAGCAAAAGTAATGGAGGCAGAGTGGAAGTTGAAGGTTGCTGCAGTGTTGGGCATGGTTGGTTGGATTGGTTTTTTTTTCTTGTTGCAGATTTAGTTGAATCAGAAGCAGGGGCGACGTTGTGTGATGCCTCTGATTTATGCTTGATGAAATTTGGGGAGAAAATAGGGCTCTTTTAGGGTGTGTTTAGGGTTTAATGATATTGTACCTGCACCTGAGTTTTTTTGTGTGAATGAATCTGAGTTTTGTAAATTGAGTTGTATTTTGTTAATGAGAATCTGCTGCTGTGACTGAATAGAGTTTGTTTTAGTGAGTTTGGTTTAGGGTGTTGGTGATTAATTATGTAAGTGAATTGCTGTATATGTAATTTGACAAGAAATTGGGAATGAAAATAGATCTGGTTGCCTGGAATTGATATTGAAGAATTGTGTAAACAAACTTGCTTATATGAACTAACATCAGAGAGCACCACAAGCACATTTGACAGAACACAAGTATGTCAAATTCATTAATAAGCATATCTAAATAACAACAAAAGATGGAAACTCCAATCACCATCGAATTCATTAGATGGACCTAAAGCAAAATATTGTCTAGTTAAAGCGAAACAACACCAACAAAAGATGGAAACTATTGGATCCACAAATCTAGAGCAACTCTGTTTCTATCTAAGGAACAACAAGCATAAACTATATTACATAAGTTTTAGACAAAATAAAGTCTCACAAACATTGAGTGTACATTAATAACATAACACATCTCTAATAATCATAAATCTCTAAAGTTTTCCCCAAGCTCTTCGTGGAAGTTTTGCTATGAGCCTCAACTTTCTTGGAGAGACATGAAGTGGAATCTTGTGACTGAATGAGACTGTCCTGACTGGTTGGCTTGAGCTGGATGTATCCTTCTCTTTGGGTATAGGTGGTTGCTGTGTGCAGCTTCTGATGGGCTTCATCTTGGGCCTTCGGTGGAGGGTACCTGCTGGTGGTGTGTTGGGCCTGGATGATGTTTGTGTGGGCTTCGACCTGAGCTAGGATGACTTGGGCCTACATGAGATGGTGGCTGGTTGGGGCTGTGATGATGATTTTTGTTATCTATTGGACCTCTTCCTCCCTCTAGTTGCAAATTGCACAGCAGGCTGTGATGATGCCTTAGACTTGGTTGTGGGCGTTGCAGATGAAGGCTTCCTCCCTACCTTGGTTTTCATCACAGCAAGTTCCTTAGGTGGTTGGGCCTGAAACTCATAAACAATTACTGTTAAGCAACCATTCACATGCAACCCTAACATACATAATGTAAATACACTTACAGAGAGGGGTAGCTTCTTGCATCCTCCCCTCTTGTGACCTGATTCACTACAGTTTGAGCACTTCTGAATCTGCCCCCTCCTAGACAAGTGGGATTGGCTTCTGTCCTCAGCTTCATCAGGTCCTCTCTTCCTCTTCTTCATTGTTCTGTGGCTAGGCTTCCGGTACAGAGGCAGCATCACATCATCAAAGTTCGTCTTCTCCCACAAATTTGGGCCATTTAGAGAGTTGATTATTGAATCATAGCATTTGACATAGGCAGGCTTCTTGTAGTAGTCATCAACATATGCATCCATATCAAGACCCTTAAAGTTGATGCAGCTGATGGCATGTGTGCATGGAATACCACTGAGCTGCCACTTCCTACAAGAACACTCATGAGCAGACAAATCAACAGCAAATTTGTTCAACCCATTTACAACCTTATATGTCTGTGCAGTAGACCAATAAGGCCTCCACTCACCAGCTGAGCTGCCCCTATTCTCTATCTTCTTCCTAATGCAAGGTAAAACTGTACCATTAAACTTTTGAATTCATTTTATATTAACAGCACATCTACTCATCAAGTAAACCCTAATTTCTTCCAACATTATAACTATAGGCTTTTTCCTAGACTCAACTATTGCACCATTAAAGCTTTCACACATATTGTTTACAAGAGTGTCACATTTAGAATGAAAGTTAAACCTGGACCTGCTCCAAAATCTAGGAGGAATAGCATTCAGATGCCTGTGAGCCTCCACATTGATATTTCGGATGACTGTAACCAAACTTTAGAATGAAAGTTTCTTCCTCACTCATTTTTGCTGCATATAACCAAAACAGACAACCCAGCTGACAAACAGCCCTCACTCTAACCAAGTCAAGCTTGGCATACCTGATCCCCCTCCTTATTTGCACTGCTACGCTATTACAATGTCTTTGAATTCCTCTCTTGAAGCATATACAGTTCCAACTTCCCATTTGTAACTCGTCATGTCTTTAACCTCTTTGTGAATTGGATACCGAATAGCTTCATCATTATCATCATCCTGTCTGTCCTCCTTATCTAAACCCTCACTAACTTGATAATCCAAATCCACTTCATCACTATTGAAGCCTTCCTCATCACTGAAATCACCATTCACAACCCATTTGCCTCTATCAACCCGATCACCATCCGTAGCACCTCTCAGTTCCTCAAACCCACTCTCATCATCATACTCCTCTTCACTATCTGTAAAATGAACATCATCTGCATTGCCAATCTCAAGATCAGACGGAGTAAACTCCTCATCATCGCTGTTATCATCACTGTTCGATTCAACCCGTGCATTTTCAGTAGCCACATCTGGGTGCAAATTATCTCCTTCATTAACTTGCTCTGGATTATCATTTTCCACCTGTGGACCCTGTTCACCTTCAAAAACCACCAACTGATTCCTAGGATTTTCCTCTGTTTGGCCTCCAACATCAATATACCCTACTTCAGGAAATTCTTCAGCATCGTCAACCTTATGCACCACAAACATCTTAACATGACTCCTCAGCTCCGCTATTCTACACATCTCAAGTGCATCTCTGTCACTCACAAATAACTTCAGATCCTTGATAAACCATTATTTTATGATTTATATTGTGCTTAATTGAGTGGTTTTATCAAGTCTTTCACCCACTTATTCATATGATTTGCATGTATTCACAATTCCTTCCTAAAATTGTTCTATGATTAAAAACTTGCTTCCTAAAGATCTTTTAATTGAATATTTTTTTATTCTCCTTTATACTATTCGATGCCGTGATCTATGTGTTAAGTGTTTCAGGCTTCATAGGGCAGTAATGGCTTAGAGAATGGAGAAGAAGCTTGCAAAGATGGAAGGAACATAAGAAATTGAGGAGATGACCAGCGAGAAGTGACGCGCGAAATAGAGGAAATTACAGTGACGCGCTCGCGTGCCTAACGCGAACGCATGGACGACGCGGTCGCGTGGCGTGCGCGATCTGCAGAATTTACAGAAGTCGCTGGCGTGAATTTTGGGCCGCATTCTAACCCAGTTTTCGGCCCAGAAATGCAGATTAGAGCCAGGGAACATGCAGAGACAAAGGACGACATTCATTCTGCATAATTTTTAGTTTTTAGATCTGATTTTACTCATCCTCTAGGTTTTCTCTCTACACATTCATAGTTCTTAGGATTTTATTTTTTATTACTTTTTGGATAGGGATATCGAGAAGAGTTGTTACCTCCGTAAGACTTCATCTCTCTAGTTTGTTTTCTCTACTTTTTACTTACTCTTCCATATCCTTAATTTGTCCAAAGTACAATTGGATTATTTTTAGAATTATTTAATACAAAGACTGTTTTTATTTTTTTTAATTAATCTCTTTGATTATTGTTTATCATGTCTCTTTTTATTTCCCCTCTTTATTTTGTGAAGTCTATATTTATGATAATGGAGTAGTCCCCCAACTTGATTGGGAGTTGATTAAAAGGAGAACCTTGAGTTAGAATACTCAAGAGTTCAATTGTAATTGGTTCGTTGTTGGTGGCTTGTTAGTCACTAACTCTAATCCTTCCCAAGGGAGAGGATTAGGACTTGTGAATAGAAGTTGGATTTTGACATGACTTTCCTTCATTTGTTGAGGGTTAACTAAGTGGAACAACTACTAATTATTAATTAATTTTGAGAAAATTCCAACAAGGATAGAACTTCCGATTAATTTCCTTTTTATCAAACTCAAACCATTTTGGAAAACCTCTAATTAATAAAATAGCATATCTTTCTGCAACTCGTTGGGAGACGACCTGGGACTCATACTCCCAGTATTCTAATTCTAATTTTGTGACAACTCTTTTCTAAATTGACAAGTGGATTTTTGTTGGTTAAGAGCTGTACTTGCAACGCCATTTTTCTTAATAATTCTTAATCTGCCAATTTCCGCCACGTCAATTTTTGGCGCCGTTGCCGGGGAGTTGCAATAGAGTGCTAAGTTATTGATTGGAATTTATTTATTTGCATTGTATTTTATTTTGCTACTATGAGCTGCATGTTTCTTTCATTGAATGATGCGTTCACTTCCTGATCCAAGCTTGCCAGTATTTGATCCTGAGATTGAAAGAACTATTTCACGTATAAGGCAAGCTCGGCGTCAGTTAGTCCTCTCCGAGGACGAATCTGAAACGTCACTTAAGGAAGAAACAAGCTCCCTTTCTACTGATTCAGTTGATTTACGTGTAGGTGACATGGCAGCACCTAGGAGAGTTACTATCCAGGAAGCTGGAGCCCCTGATTTTACACTACAACCGTATCAAGCGCATCACCCAGCGGTGGCTGTGGATTTTGAATTAAAGACTGCACTACTCAACTTGATGCCCAAGTTTCATGGCTTACCTGCTCAAGAGCCTATCAAGCACCTTAGGGATTTCCAGGCAGCCTGTTCTACTGTCAGGCGAGATGGTGCAGATGAAACTTCTATTTTGTTAAAAGCCTTCCCATTCTCTCTTGAGGGAAAGACGAGAGAGTGGTACTACACTCAACCTGGAGCAACTGTTTCTAACTGGGATACGCTTAGAAGAGAATTTTTGGAAAAATTCTTTCCAGCTGAAGTTACTGATAAACTGAGAAAGGACATTTCCATGATTGTTCAGAACGAATCCGAGACTCTCTACGAATACTGGGAGCGCTTCAACAATCTTCTGGAAGCATGTCCCCACCATATGATTGACAAGATAGTGTTGCTCGGCTACATCACACAGGGCATGAAGCCTCAAGATAAGACCACATTGGAAAGTGCTAGCAATGGGTCTATGAAAAAGTACAAGACCAATGATGAGGCATGGCAATTGATCAGCGACTTAGCTGAATCTACTCGGAATCACAAGCAGAAACAAAGCCGGTCAAGAGCTGTTACAGAGGTATCTTCTAGCAAAGAGACTACTGCTCTAACTCAGAGTATATGTGAAATGACCAACTTACTGAAGCAGATACAGTTGAGTCAACAACAAGCTCAGCAAGCTCAGCCCTCTCCACCACAGCAAAGCCAACAGTTAGTTCCACAAAGAGTATGCGGGATATGTGCTGATTATAGTCATTATACTGATGAATGTCTACAGCTCCAGCAAGAAGACAACACTGTGGCAGCCACTCATAACTTCTATGACCGCCCCAATCAAGGATACAATCAAGGTGGTAGCTACAACCATGGGTGGCAGGACAATTCCAACCAAGGTTGGAGAGATAATTCTAACCAGGGTTGGAGGGACAATCATAACAGAGGAGGCAGAGATAACAATGAAAACCAGAGGTGGAATAACAATAACAACATCAGGCAGCAGAATCAGAATCAGGCCTACAGAGCACCTCATCTAAGGCAGCCTCAAGCATCTCAGCAGACCCCTCAGATCACTTATCCATCTTCATCTTCTAATGATGAGTTATTACACTCTATTGATCGAAGATAGCAGGCCATGGAAAACAATCTTACATCTACTCTAAATGGTCTGAACTCTACCTTGCAAGCTCTTGTCTCACAGATTGGATCACTAAATAACTCCAACAACCAACCTTTGAGCTCTAGTGGAATCCCCTCTCAACCATTACCCAACCCCAAGGGTGGCATCAACACCATTACCTTGAGGTCTGGAACCACACTACAAGGGAGGAATCCTGAAGAGCCAAGCCCGCTCGAACACGCCCCAGCTGAGGACATGGTTGAGGTAGAGGATGTTACAAAAGAAGATAAAACACAAGGCATGGCTGAAGCAGAAGCAACCCAACCAGGGAATGCAGAATCCCAGCAAGCTGAAGCTGTAAGAGACGCCACTCCTATCCTATTTTCACACATTGCTAAGAAATCCAGGAAGCAGATGGAACTTGATCCCAAAATGGTAGAAATCTTCAAAAAGGTTGAGGTAACCGTTCCCCTTTTTGATGTTATTCAGCAAGTACCTAAATACGCAAAGTTTCTAAAAGAATTATGCATACATAAAGATAAAATTAATGAATTAGAAACTATTCCTTTAGGTAGTTAGTGCACGAAATTGTGATCATCAACAATGGCGCCAAAGACTTGGAGCTCTCAAACGTGAATCACACTTTGTCACAATTCCGCACAACTAACCAGCAAGTGCACTGGGTCGTCCAAGTAATAAACCTTACGCGAGTAAGGGTCGATCCCACGGAGACTGTCGGCTTGAAGCAAGCTATGGTCATCTTGTAAATCTCACTCAGGTGGATTCAAATGCTTATGGAGAATGGATAATTAAAAGATGAATAAAACATAAAGTAAAGATAGAGATACTTATATAATTCATTGGTAGAAATTTTAGATAAGCGTATGAAGATGCTTTGTTCCTCCTGAACCTCTGCTTTCCTATTGCCTTCTTCCAATCATTCATACTCCTTTCCATGGCAAGCTTTATGCTGGGCATCACCGTTGTCAATGGCTACTTCCCGTCCTCTCAGTGAAAATGTTCTACGCACGCTGTCACCGCATGGCTAATCATCTGTCGGTTCTCGATCATGTTGGAATAGGATCCATTGATCCTTTTGCGTCTGTCACACGCCCAACACTCGCGAGTTTGAAGCTCGTCACAGTCATCCCTTCCCAAATCCTACTCAAAATACCACAGACAAGGTTTAGACATTCCGGATCTCAGGAATGGCCGCCAATAATTCTAGCCTATACCACGAAGGTTCTAATCTTAGATTAGAAACCCAAGAGATACACATTCAAACTTGTTTGCATGTAGAACGGAAGTGGTTGTAAGTCACGCGTTCATAGGTGAGAATGGTGATGATGTCACATAATCATCACATTCATCATGTTCTTGGGTGTGAATGAATATCTTGGAGAAGAAATAGACTTGAGTTAAATAGAAAAACAATAGTACTTTGTATTAATTCATGAAGAACAGCAGAGCTCCACACCTTAATCTATGGTGTGTAGAAACTCCACCGTTGAAAATACAAAAGTGATAATGGTGTAAGCATGGCTGAATGGCCAGCCTCTAAGGTCTAGGGACTAAACGTCCAAAGATGAAAATACAATAGCAAAAGGTCCTATTTATAGAAAACTAGTAGCCTAGGGTTACAGAAATAGGTAATTAATGCAGAAATCTTCTTCTGGGCCCACTTGGTGTGTGCTTGGGCTGAGCATTGAAGCTTCCATGTGTAAAGACCTTTCTTGGAGTTAAACACCAACTTTTGTGCCAGTTTGGGCATTTAACTCCAGCTTTTGTGCCAGTTCTGGAGTTAAACGCCAGAATTCTTGAGCTGACTTGGAATGCCTATTTGGGCCATCAAATCTTAGGAAAAGTATGGACTATTATATATTTCTGGAAAGCCCAGGATGTCTACTTTCCAATGCAATTGAGATCGCACCAATTGGGATTCTGTAGCTCCAGAAAATCCACTTCGAGTGCAGGGAGGTCAGAATCCAACAGCATCTGCAGTCCTTTTTCAGCCTCTGAATCAGATTTTTGCTCAGGTCCATCAATTTCAGCCAGAAAATACCTGAAATCACAGAAAAACACACAAACTCATAGTAAAGTCCAGAAATGTGATTTTTATTTAACAACTAATAAAAACATAATAAAAACTAACTAAAATATACTAAAAACATACTAACAACAATGCCAAAAAGCGTATAAATTATCCGCTCATCACAACACCAAACTTAAATTGTTGCTTGTCTCCAAGCAACTGAAAATCAAATAGGATAAAAAGAAGAGAATATACAATGAATTCCAAAAACATCTATGAAGATCAGTATTAATTAGATGAGAGGGGCTTTTAGCTTTTGCTTCTAAATAATTTTGGCATCTCACTTTATCCCTTGCAGTTCAGAATGATTGGCTTCTATATGAACTCAGAATCCAGATAGTGTTATTGATTCTCCTAGTTAAGTATGTTGATTCTTGAACACAGCTACTTTATGAGTCTTGGCCGTGACCCTAAATATTTTGTTTTCCAGTATTACCACCGGATACATAAATGCCACAGACACATAACTGGGTGAACCTTTTCAGATTGTGACTCAGCTTTGCTAGAGTCCCCAATTAGAGGTGTCCAGAGCTCTTAAGCACACTCTTTTTGCTTTTGGACCACGACTTTAACCGCTCAGTCTCAAATTTTCACTTGACACCTTCACGCCACAGGCACATGGTTAGGGACAGCTTGGTTTAGCCGCTTAGGCCAGGATTTTATTCCTGTGGGCCCTCCTATCCACTGATGCTCAAAGCCTTGGATCCCTTTTTTATTTTACCCTTGCCTTTTGGTTTAAAGGGCTATTGGCTTTTTTCGCTTGCTTTTTTTTTCTTTCTTTCTCTCTTTTTTTTCGCATATATATATTTTTTTCTGCAAGCTTTTCACTGCTTTTTCTTGCTTCAAGAATCAATTCTATGATTTTTCAGATTATCAAATAATATTTCTCCTTTTCCATCATTCTTTCAAGAGCTAACAATTTTAACATTCATGAATCAACAAATTCAAAAAATATGCACTGTTCAAGAATTCATTCAGAAAAACAATAGTATTGCCACCACATCAAAATAACTAAACTGTTTTAAAATTTGAAATTCATGCACTTCTTTTTCTTCTTCAATTAAAAACATTTTTTATTTAAGAAAGGTGATGGATTCATTTTCATAGCTTCAAGGCATAGACACTAAGACACTAATGATCATGTAATAAAGACACAAACATAGATAAACATAAAGCATAATTTTTGAAAAACAGAAAATAAAGAACAAGAAAATTAAAGAACGGGTCTACCTTAGTGATGGCGGCTTGTTCTTCCTCTTGAAGATATTATGGAGTGCTTGAGCTCCTCAATGTCTCTTACTTGCCTTTGTTGCTCCTCTCTCATGGTTCTTTGGTCTTCTCTAATTTCATGGAGGAGGATGGAATGCTCTTGGTGCTCCACCCTTAGTTGTCCCATGTTGGAACTTAATTCTCCTAGGGAGGTGTTGATTTGCTCCCAATAGTTTTGTGGAGGAAATTGCATCCTTTGAGGCATCTCAGGGATTTCATGATGAGGAATTTCCTCATGCTCTTGTCCATGAGTGGGATCTCTTGTTTGCTCCATCCTTTTCTTAGTGATGGGCTTGTCCTCATCCATGAGGATGTCTCCCTCTATGTCAATTCTAACTGAATTGCAGAGGTGACAAATAAGGTGAGGGAAGGCTAACCTTGCCAAAGTAGAGGACTTGTCCGCCACCTTGTATAGTTCTTGGGATATAACCCCATGAACTTCTACTTCCTCTCCAATCATGATGCTATGGGTCATGATAGCCCGGTCTATAGTAACTTCAGACCGGTTGCTAGTGGGAATGATTGAGCGTTGGGTAAACTCCAACCATCCCCTAGCCACGGGCTTGAGGTCATGCCTTCTTAGTTGAACCTGCTTCCCTCTTGAATCTCTCTTCCATTGGGCACCCTCTTCACAGATGTCCATGAGGACTTGGTCCAACCTTTAATCAAAGTTGACCCTTCTAGTGTATGGGTGTGCATCTCCTTGCATCATGGGCAAGTTGAATGCCAACCTTACATTTTCCAGACTGAAATCTAAGTATTTCCCTCGGAACATTGTAAGCCAATTCTTAGGGTCCGGGTTCACACTTTGATCATGGTTCTTGGTGATCCATGCATTGGCATAGAACTCTTGAACCATTAAGGTCCCGACTTATTGAATGGGGTTGGTGAGAACTTCCCAACCTCTTCTTCGGATCTCATGTCGGATCTCCGGATATTCGTCCTTTTTGAGCTTAAAAGGGACCTCGGGGATCACCTTCTTCTTGGCCACAACTTCATAGAAATGGTCTTGATGCACCCTTGAGAGGAATCTCTCCATCTCCCATGACTCGGAAGTGGAAGCTTTTGCCTTCCCTTTCCTCTTTCTAGAGGTTTCTCCGGCCTTTGGTGCCATAAATGGTTATGGAAAAACAAAAAGCTTTCTGGCGTTTAACGCCAGCTTCTTGCCCATTCCTGGCGTTAAACGCCAGTCTGGTGCCCATTTCTGACGTTTAAACGCCAGTAAGTTTCTCCTCCAGGGTGTTCTATTTTTTAATTCTGTTTTTCATTCTGTTTTTGCTTTTTCAATTGTTTTTGTGACTTCACATGATCATCAACCTACAGAAAACATAAATTAACAAAAGAAAATAGAAATTTAACATAGATAATTAAAGATTGGGTTACCTCCCAACAAGCGCTTCTTTAATGTCATTAGCTTGACAGTGGGCTCTCATGGAGCCTTACAGATGTTCAGAGCAATGTTGGAACCTCCCAACATCAAACTTGGAGTTTGAATGTGGGGGTTCAACACCAAACTTAAAGTTTGGTTGTGGCCTCCCAACACCAAACTTAGAGTTTGACTGTGGGGGCTCTGTTTGTCTCTGTATTGAGAGAAGCTCTTCATGCTTCCTCTCCATGGTTACAGAGGGATATCCTTGAGCTTTAAACACAAGGGAGTCTTCATTCACTTGAATGATCAATTCTTCTCTGTCAACATCAATCACAGTTTTTGCTGTGGCTAGGAAGGGTCTGCCAAGGATGATGGATTCATCCATACATTTCCTAGTCTCTAGGATTATGAAATCAACAAGGATGTAGTAGCCTTCAACCTTTACCAAGACATCCTCTACAAGTCTATAAGCCTGTTTCTTTGAATTGTCTGCCATCTCTAGTGAGATTCTAGCAGCTTGTACCTCAATGATCCCTAACTTCTCCATTACAGAGAGAGGCATAAGGTTTATACTTGATCCCAGGTCACACAGAGCCTTCTCAAAGGTCATGGTGCCTATGGTACAAGGGATTGAGAATTTTCCAGGGTCTTGTCTCTTCAGAGGTAATTTCTGCCTAGTCAAGTTATCCAGTTCTTTGATGAGCACGTTCATCCTCCCAAGTCTCATTACCAAACAACTTGGCATTTAGCTTCATGATTGCTCCAAGGTACTTAGCAACTTGCTCTTCAGTAACATCTTCATCCTCTTCAGAGAAAGAATACTTATCAGAGCTCATGAATGGCAGAAGTAAATTCAATGGAATCTCTATGGTCTCTGTGTGAGCCTCAGATACCCATGGTTCCTCATCAGGAAACTCCATGGAAGCCAGTGGACGTCCATTGAGGTCTTCCTCAGTGGAAATCACTGCCTCTTCCTCCTCTCCAGTTTCGGCCATGTGGGTTATGGTTATGGCCTTGCACTCTCTTTTTGGATTCTCTTCTGTATTGCTTGGGAGAGTACTAGGAGGGAGTTCAGTAATTTTCTTACTCAGCTGACCTACTTGTGCCTCCAAATTTCTAATGGAGGACCTTGTTTCAGTCATGAAACCTTGAGTGGTTTTGATTAGATCAGAGACAATGGTTGCTAAGTCAAAGTAGCTCTACTTAGAATTCTCTGTCTGTTGCTGAGAAGATGATAGAAAAGGCTTGCTATTGCTAAACCTGTTTCTTCCACCATTATTGTTGTTGAAACTTTGTTGAGGTCTCTGTTGATCCTTCCATGAGAGATTTGGATGATTTCTCCATGAAGGATTATAGGTGTTTCCATAGGGTTCTCCCATGTAATTCACCTCTTCCATTGCTGGATTCTCAGGATCATAAGCTTCTTCTTTAGAGGAAGCTTCCTTAGTACTGCCTGTTGCTGCTTGCATTCCAGACAGGCTCTGAGAAATCATATTGACTTGTTGAGTCAATATCTTATTCTGAGCCAATATGGCATTCAGAGTATCAATCTCAAGAACTCCTTTCTTCTGAGTTGTCCCACTATTCACATGATTCCTTTCAGAAGTGTACATGAATTGGTTATTTTAGAACAAGAAAGTAGGGAATTCTCTATGTCATAGTATAGAGATTTCTTGAGGTGTCAGAGGAAAAGAAGAATAGAAGGAGGGGGTAGATAGAAGAGAATTTGAACTTATAAAGAGGGATAGAGTTCGAATTGCACCTTGAGAAGGAGTGTTAGTCCCTTAAATAGAAGGATGTGAGAAGATGGGAAGAATTTTCGAAAATTAAATTAAAAGATTTTGAAATAATTAAAAGAAATTTGAAAATTTGATTGAGATTTTCGAAAATTAAGATTGGGAAAGAAATTAAGTGATTTTGAAAAAGATTTTGAGATTAGAAATTAAAAAGATATGATTGAAAATTAATTTTGAAAAAGATGTGATTGAAAAGATATGATTGAAAATTAATTTTAAAAAGAAAGTTTTAAAATTAAAGTTGATTACTTGACTAACAAGAAATTGAAAGATATGATTCTTAAAATTTAAAATTTGATCCTTTCTTAATAGGCAAGTAACAACTTGAAAATTTTGAAGTAAATCATTAATAGTAGCAAGGATTTTCGAAAATAATAAAAAATGGAAAGAAATTGATTTTGAAGAGATATTATTGAAAAGATATGATTTGAAAAAGATTTGATTTTGAAAAATTATGAAAATTTGAAAAAGATTTGAATTAAAAACAAAATCTTCCCTCTAGTGTCCTTCTGGCGTTAAACGCCCAGAATGGCATCCATTCTGGCGTTTAACACCCAAAATGCTATCCTTTTGGGCGTTAAACGCCCAGCCAGGCACCCTGGCTGGCGTTTAAACGCCAGTTTTCCTTCTTCACTGGGCGTTTTGAATGCCCAGCTTTTTTTGTTTCATTCCTCAGCCGAATGTTCTGAATCTTTAATTCTCTGTATTATTGACTTGAAAAGACATAGTTTTGAAAATTTTATTTGAATTTTTCAATGATGAGAAACAATCAAAATACAACTAATCTTAGGAAACTCAAATCAAACAAACAATGCATGCATGACACTAAACTTAAAAATTTTCATATAAGAGACACTAACAAATTGAGAATGCATATGAGAAACAACAAAACAGACAAAACAAGAGAATTTAAAGATCAGAGCAATGAAATCATCAAGAACAACTTGAAGATCAATGAAGAACAATATGCATATATTCGAAAAATGCAAGAAGAAGAAAGTCATGTAATTGACACCAAACTTAAAATTAGACACTAGACTCAAACAAGAAACATAAAATATTTTTTATTTTTATGATTTTATAAATTTTTTTTATTTTTCAAAAATTGAGTGGAAAAGAAAATAAAGGGATTCAAAACTTTTAATAAAAATTCCAAGAATCATGCAATGTTAGTTGATGAGCGGATAATTTATACGCTTTTTGGCATTGTTTTTAGTATGTTTTTAGTAGGATCTAGTTACTTTTAGGGATGTTTTCATTAGTTTTTATGTTAAATTCATATTTCTGGACTTTACTATGAGTTTGTGTGTTTTTCTGTGATTTCAGGAATTTTCTGGCTGAAATTGAGGGACTTAAGCAAAAATCTGATTCAGAGGTAGAAGAAGGACTACTGATGCTGTTGGATTCTGACCTCCCTGCACTCAAAGTGGATTTTCTGGAGCTACAGAACTCAAAATAGCACGCTTCTAATAGCGTTGGAAAGTAGACATCCTGGACTTTCCAGAAATATATAATAGTCCATACTTTGGCCGAGTTTAGACAATGCAAAAGGGTATTGAACGCCAGTTCTATGCTGCAGTCTGGAGTTAAACGCCAGAAACACGTCACAAACCAGAGTTGAACACCAGAAACACGTTACAAACTGGCGTTCAACTCTAAGAATGACCTCTCCACGTGTAAACTTTAAGCTCAGCCCAAGCACACACCAAGTGGGCCCCGGAAGTGGATTTATGCATCAATTACTTACTTCTGTAAACCCTAGTAACTAGTTTAGTATAAATAGGACTTTTTACTATTGTATTAGAGATCTTTGATCAGTTTTATGCGATCTTAGACTTTCATGGGGGCTGGCCATTCGGCCATGCCTGGACCATTATCACTTATGTAAGAGATTCAGAGGAACAAAAGCATCTCTATACGTTGGAAAGTAGACATCCTGGGCTTTCCAGCAATATATAATAGTCCATACTTTGGCCGAGTTTAGACGATGCAAAAGGGTATTGAACGCCAGTTCTATGCTGCAGTCTGGAGTTAAACGCTAGAAACACGTCACAAACCAGAGTTGAACACCAGAAACACGTTACAAACTAGCGTTCAACTCCAAGAATGACCTCTCCACGTGTAAACTTCAAGCTCAGCCCAAGCACACACCAAGTGGGCCCCAGAAGTGGATTTATGCATCAATTACTTACTTCTATAAACCCTAGTAACTAGTTTAGTATAAATAGGAGGTTTTTCTATTGTATTAGAGATCTTTGATCAGTTTTATGCAATCTTAGACTTTCATGGAGGCTGGCCATTTGGCCATTCCTGGACCATTATCACTTATGTATTTTCAAACGGTAGAGTTTCTGCACTCCATAGATTAAGGTGTGGAGCTCTGCTGTTCCTCATGATTTAATGCAAAGTACTACTATTTTCTATTCAATTCAACTTATTCCGCTTCTAAGATATCCATTTGCACCCAAGAACATGATGAATGTGATGATTATGTGACGCTCATCATCATTCTCACTTATGAACGCGTGCCTGACAAACACTTCCGTTCTACATGCAACCAAGCTAGAATGAGTATCTCTTAGATATCTAATACAGGGGACCGAGTCTGAGTTATTAGTATCTTCGTGGTATAAGTTAGAACCCATGGATGGCCATTCCTGAGATCTGGAAAGTCTAAACCTTGTCTGTGGTAATCCGAGTAGGATCTGGGAAGGGATGGCTGTGATGAACTTCAAACTCGCGAGTGCTGGGCGTAGTGACAGACGCAAAAGGATAGTAAATCCTATTCCAGTATGATCGAGAACCTCCAGATGATTAGCCATGCCGTGACAGAGCATTTGGACCATTTTCACAGAGAGGATGGGATGTAGCCATTGACAACGGTGATGCCCTTACAGAAAGCTTGCCATGGAAAGGAGTAAGACTGATTGGATGAAGACAGCGGGAAAGCAGAGATTCAGAGGAACGAAAGCATCTCTATACGTTGGAAAGTAGACATCCTGGGCTTTCTAGCAATATATAATAGTCCATACTTTGGCCGAGTTTAGACGATGCAAAAGGGTATTGAACGCCAGTTCTATGCTGCAGTATGGAGTTAAACACCAGAAACACGTCACAAACCAGAGTTGAACACCAGAAACACGCTACAAACTGGCGTTCAACTCCAAGAATGACCTCTCCACGTGTAAACTTTAAGCTCAGCCCAAGCACACACCAAGTGGGCCCCAGAAGTGGATTTATGCATCAATTACTTACTTCTGTAAACCCTAGTAACTAGTTTAGTATAAATAGGAGGTTTTTCTTTTGTATTAGAGATCTTTGATCAGTTTTATGCGATCTTAGACTTTCATGGGGGCTGATATGATCGAGAACCTCCAGATGATTAGCCATGCCGTGACAGTGTATTTGGACCATTTTCACAGAGAGGATGGGATGTAGCCATTGACAACGGTGATGCCCTTACAGAAAGCTTGCCATGGAAAGGAGTAAGACTGATTGGATGAAGACAGTGGGAAAGCAGAGATTCAGAGGAACGAAAGCATCTCTATACGCTTATCTAAAATTCTCACCAATGAATTACATAAGTATTTCTATCTTTATTTTCTAT
>NC_029788.2:40112066-40118968 GCF_000816755.2 Arachis ipaensis | reverse complement strand
ACCGTTGCCGGGGATTGTTCGAGTTTGGACAACTGACGGTTCATTGTGTTGCTCAGATTGGGTAATTTTCTTCTTATTTTATTCTCAAAAAGTTTTCAAAAATTTTTCAAAAAATATTTTCTTCTTTTTTGTTTTTCCCAATTAATATTCGAAAAAAATAAATAAATAAATATTTTCAAAAAAAAATAAAATATATTTTTTCTTCAGAATTTTTAAGAATGAATTCTAGTGTTTCATGAAGCATGTAGAAGCCTGGCTGGCTGTAAAGCCATGTCTAATTCTTTTAGACTGAGGCTTCCACTTATAAGTATATGAAGTTGGATGAAGTTTCAGCTGTTGTATGCCTGATTTGTATCTTCTAAAGCTTGGCTGGCTATTAAGCCATGTCTAACCCTCAGATTGGAGCTTTAGACTAAGAGTGCAAGATTCCTGGAATTCATATTGAAAATTTTGGAATCTTTATTTTTCTTTTTCACATTAATTTTCGAAAAAAATCAAAAAAATTTATAAAATCATAAAAATCAAAAATATTTTTTGTTTCTTGTTTGATTCTAGAGTCAACTTTTAAGTTTGGTGTCAATTGCATTTTTTCTAAAAATTCTTTGCATTTTTTGAAAATTCATGCATTCATAGTGTTCTTCATGATCTTCAAGTTGTTCTTGGCCAGTCTTCTTGTTTGATCTTCATATTTTCTTGTTATGTGTCTTTTCTCGTTTTTCATATGCATTCTTGCATTTATAGTGTCTAAGCATTAAAGATTTCTAAGTTTGGTGTCTTGCATGTTTTCTTTGCATCAAAAATTTTTCAAAAATATGTTCTTGGTGTTCATCTTGATCTTCAAAGTGTTCTTGGTGTTCATCTTGACATTCATAATGTTCTTGCATGCATTCATTGTTTTTATCTAAAAATTCTCATGCATTGAGTCTTTTTCATGTTTTTCTCTTTCTTCATTGAAAATTCAAAAAAAAAAATCTTTCCTTGTTTCTCTCATAAATTTCGAAAATTTGGATTGACTTTTTCAAAACTTTTTAAAATTTAGTTGTTTCTTATGAGTCAAATCAAATTTTCAATTTAAAAATCTTATCTTTTTCAAAATCTTTTTCAAAAAATCAAATCTTTTTCATTTTCGAAAATTTTAAAAATATTTTTCAAAAATATTTTTCTTAATTTCATCTCATAATTTTCGAAAATATCTTCAACAATTAATGTTTTGATTCAAAAATTTCAAGTTTGTTACTTGCTTGTTAAGAAAGATTCAAACTTTAAGTTCTAGAATCATATATTGTGATTTCTTGTGAATCAAGTCATTAATTGTGAATTTAAAAATCAAATCTTTTTCAAAACTAATTTCAATCATATCTTTTCAAAAATATATTTTTATCTTATTTTTTTTCATATCTTTTTAAATCATATCTTTTTAAAACATATCTTTTTCAAAAATTTGATTTTAAAATATCTTTTCTAACTTCTTATCTTCTTATCTTTTCAAAATTGATTTTCAAATTTGTTTCAACTAACTAATTAACTTTTTGTTTGTTTTTTATCTCTTTCAAAACTACCTAACTAACTACCCCTCTCTAATTTTCGAAAATACCTCCCTCTTTTTCAAAAATTCTTTTTAATTAATTAATTGTTTAAATTTTAATTTTAATTTTAATTCTCCTTTAATTTTCGAAAATCATTAACTATTTTTCAAAATCAATTTTCGAAATTTCCTCTCCCTCATCTCCTTCTATTTATTTATTCATCTACTAACACTTCTCTTCACCAAAAAAAATTCCGAACCCCTTCTTCCCCTCTGAGTTCGAATTCTTCTCTTCTACATTCTTATTCTTCTTTTCTTCTACTCACCCAAAGGAATCTCTATACTGTGACATAGAGGATTCCATATTTTCTGTGTTATTCCCTTCTTTATCATATGAGCAGGAGCAAGGATAAGAACATTCTTGTTGAAGCAGACCCAGAACCTGAAAGGACTCTGAAAAGGAAACTAAGAGAAGCTAAAATACAACAATCCAGAGACAACCTTACAGAAATTTTTGAAAAGGAAGAGGAGATGGCAGCCGAAAATAATAATAATGCAAGGAGGATGCTTGGTGACTTCACTGTACCTAATTTCAATTTACATGGAAGAAGCATCTCCATCCCTGCCATTGGAGCAAACAACTTTGAGCTTAAACCTCAATTAGTTTCTCTGATGCAAGAAAACTGCAAGTTTCATGGACTTCCATCTGAAGATCCTTTTCAGTTCTTAACTGAATTCTTGCAAATATGTGATACTGTTAAGACTAATAGAGTCGATCCTGAAGTCTACAGGCTCATGCTTTTCCCTTTTGCTGTAAGAGACAAAGCTAGAATATGGTTGGACTCTCAACCTAAGGATAGCCTGAACTCTTGGGATAAGCTGGTCAAGGCTTTCTTAGCCAAGTTCTTTCCTCCTCAAAAGCTGAGTAAGCTTAGAGTGGATGTTCAAACCTTCAGACAGAAAGAAGGTGAATCCCTCTACGAAGCTTGGGAGAGATACAAGGAACTGACCAAAAAGTGTCCTTCTGACATGCTTTCAGAATGGACAATCCTAGATATATTCTATGATGGTCTGTCTGAATTAGCTAAGATGTCATTGGATACTTCTGCAGGTGGATCCATTCACCTAAAGAAAACGCCTGCAGAAGCTCAAGAACTCATTGACATGGTTGCTAATAACCAGTTCATCTGGGACGTCCAGTGATCAACAAGGAGTTTCTCTTTGAGGAACCAAAGGACTCTGAGGTTCATCTAGAGACCATAGAGATTCCATTAAACCTCCTTACGCCCTTCATGAGCTCTGATGAGTATTCTTCTTCTGAAGAGAATGAGGATGTTACTGAAGAGCAAGTTGCCAAGTTCCTTGGTGCAATCATGAAGCTGAATGCCAATTTATTTGGTAGTGAGACTTGGGGAGATGAACCTCCCCTGTTCACCAATGAACTAAATGCATTGGATCAACTGAGATTGCCTTAGAAGAAACAGGATCCTGGAAAGTTCTTAATACCTTGTACCATAGGCACTATAACCTTTGAGAAGGCTCTATGTGACCTTGGGTCAGGAATAAACCTCATGCCACTCTCTATAATGGAGAAAATTGGAATCTTTGAGGTGCAAGCTACTAGAATCTCATTAGAGATGGCAGACAATTCAAGAAAAGAGGCTTATGGACAAGTAGAGGACATGCTAGTAAAGGTTGCAGGCCTTTACATCTCTGCTGATTTCATAATCCTAGATACTGGGAAGGATGAGGATGAATGCATCATCCTTGGAAGACCTTTCCTAGCCACAGCAGGAGCTGTGATAGATGTTAACAGATGTGAATTAGTCCTTCAATTGAATGAGGACTCCCTTGTGTTTAAAACTCAAGGTCATCCTTCTGTAAATATGGAAAAGAGGCACAGTAAGCTTCTCTCAAAACAGAGTCATACAGAGCCCCCACAATCAAACTCTAAGTTTGGTGTTGGGAGGCCACAACCAAACTCTAAGTTTGGTGTTGAACTCCCATATATAAACTCTAAGTTTGGTGTTGGAAAGTCTCAACAATGCTCTGAACATCTGTGAGGCTCCATGAGAGCTCACTGTCAAGCTATTGACATTAAAGAAGCGCTTGTTGGGAGGCAACCCAATTTTTATCTAATAATTTTTTTTTATTGTTCTTTCATGTTTTATTAGGTTCATGATTATGTGGAGTCACAAAATAAATCAAAAAATTAAAAATAGAATCAAAAATAGCAGAAGAAAAATCACACCCTGGAGGAAGGACTTACTGGCGTTTAAACGCCAATAAGGAGCATCTGGCTGGCGTTCAACGCCAGAACAGAGCATAGAGCTGGTGCTGAACGCCAGAAACAAGCATAGAACTGGCGTTCAACGCCAGAAACATGCTGCATCTGGGCGTTGAACGCCCAGAACAAGCATCAGTTCAGCGTTTAAACGCCAGAATTGTATGCAAAGGCATTTTACACGCCTAATTGGTGTAGGGATGTAAATCCTTGACACCTCAGGATCTGTGGACACCACAGGATCCCCACATACCTTCACTCACCTTACCTCCTCATAATCCTATATCACCCTTTCCCAAGAACCCTTTACCAATCACCTCCAAAACCATCATACACCCCACCTACCTTCAAAATTCAAAATCTCCTTCCCATCCAATCCCACCCATATAGCCGAATATACACATCCCTCCATCTCCTCCACATCTTCTTCTTCTTCTTCTATTCTTTCTTCTTTTGCTCGAGGGCAAGCAACACTCTAAGTTTGATGTGGTAAAAGCATAGCTTTTTTTTATTTTTCCATAACCATTGATGGCACCTAAGGCAAGAGAAACCTCTATAAAGAGGAAAGGGAAGACAAAAGCTTCCACCTCCGAGTCATAGAAGATGGAGAAATTCATCTCAAGGGTCTATAGCTCAGTGGTAGAACATTTGACTGCAAATCAAGAGATCCCTGAGATACCTCAGGGGATACATTTTCTTCCACACAATTATTGGGGACAATTAAGGGTGGAACATCAAGAGCACTCCATCATCCTTCATGAAATTAGAGAAGATCAAAAAGCAATGAGGGAGGAGCAACAAAGACAAGGAAGAGACATAGAAGAGCTCAAGCACATCATTGGTTCCTCAAGAAGAAAACGCCATCATCACTAAGGTGGACTCATTCCTTGTTCTTAAATTTTCTGTTTTTCGTTTTCTATGTTAAATGTTTATCCATGTTTGTGTCTTCATTACATGATCATTAGTATTTAAGTGTCTATGCCTTAAAGTGGTGAATATGAATCCATCACCTCTCTTAAATGGAAAAATGTTTTAATTCAAAAGAACAAGAAGTACATGAGTTTCGAATTTATCATTGAACTTAGTTTAATTATTTTGATATGGAGACAATACTTTTTATTTTCTGAATGAATGCTTGAACAGTGCATATGTCTTTTGAAGTTGATGTTTTAGAATGTTAAATATGTTGGCTCTTGAAAGAATGATGAATAGGAGACATGTTATTTGATAATCTGAAAAATCATAAAAATGATTCTTGAAGCAAGAAAAAGTAGTGAATACAAAAGCTTGCAGAAAAAAAAATATGTGAAAAAAATAATAATAGAAAGAAAAAAAGAAGAAGCAAGCAGAAAAAGCCAAAAGCTCTTAAAACCAAAAGGCAAGGGTAAATAAAAAGGATCCCAAGGCTTTGAGCATCAGTGGATAGGAGGGCCTAAAGGAATAAAATCCTGGCCTAAGCGGCTAAACCAAGCAGTCCCTAACCATGTGCTTGTGGCGTGAAGGTGTCAAGTGAAAACTTGAGACTGAGTCACCTCTAATTGGGGACTTTAGCAAAGCTGAGTCACAATCTGAAAAGGTTCACCCAGTTATGTGTCTGTGGCATTTATATATCCGGTGGTAATACTAAAAAACAAAGTGCTTAGGGCCACAGCCAAGACTCATAAAGTAGCTGTGTTCAAGAATCAACATACTGAACTAGGAGAATCAATAACACTATCTGAACTCTGAGTTCCTATAGATGCCAATCATTCTGAACCTCAATGGATAAAGTGAGATGCCAAAACTATTCAAGAGGCAAAAAGCTACAAGTCCCGCTCATATGATTGGAGCTATGTTTCATTGATATTTTGGAATTTATAGTATATTCTCTTCTTTTTATCCTATTTGATTTTTAGTTGCTTGGGGTAAAGCAACAATTTAAGTTTGGTGTTGTGATGAGCGGATAATTTATACGCTTTTTGGCATTGTTTTTAGTATGTTTTTAGTAGGATCTAGTTACTTTTAGGGATGTTTTCATTAGTTTTTATGTTAAATTCATATTTCTGGACTTTACTATGAGTTTGTGCGTTTTTCTGTGATTTCAGGTATTTTCTGGCTGAAATTGAGGGACTTGAGCAAAAATCAGATTCAGAGGTAGAAGAAGGACTGCTGATGCTGTTGGATTCTGACCTCCCTACACTCAAAATGGATTTTCTAGAGCTACCGAACTCAAAATGGCACGCTTCCAATTGCGTTGGAAAGTAGACATCCAGGGCTTTCCAGAAATATATAATAGTCTATACTTTGGCCGCGTTTAGATGACGCAAAAGGGCGTTGAACGCCAGTTCTACGCTGCAGTCTGGAGTTAAACGCCAGAAACACGTCACAAACCAGAGTTGAACGCCAGAAACACGTTACAAACTGGCGTTCAACTCCAAGAATGACCTCTCCATGTGTAAACTTCAAGCTCAGCCCAAGCACACACCAAGTAGGCCCCGGAAGTGGATTTATGCATCAATTACTTATTTCTGTAAACCCTAGTAACTAGTTTAGTATAAATAGGACCTTTTACTATTGTATTAGAGATCTTTGATCAGTTTTATGCGATCTTAGACTTTCATGGGGGTTGGCCATTCGGCCATGCCTGGACCATTATCACTTATGTATTTTCAAACGGTAGAGTTTCTGCACTCCATAGATTAAGGTGTGGAGCTCTGCTGTTCCTCATGATTTAATGCAAAGTACTACTATTTTCTATTCAATTCAACTTATTCCGCTTCTAAGATATCCATTCGCACCCAAGAACATGATGAAATGTGATGATTATGTGATGCTCATCATCATTCTCACTTGTGAATGCGTGCCTGACAAACACTTCCGTTCTACATGCAACCAAGCTAGAATGAGTATCTCTTAGATATCTAATACAAGGGACCGAGTCCGAGTTATTAGTATCTTCGTGGTATAAGTTAGAACCCATGGATGGCCATTCCTGAGATCCAGAAAGTCTAAACCTTGTCTGTGGTATTCCGAGTAGGATCTGGGAAGGGATGGCTGTGACGAACTTCAAACTCGCGAGTGCTGGGCGTAGTGACAGACGCAAAAGGATAGTAA
>NC_029788.2:40111026-40111905 GCF_000816755.2 Arachis ipaensis | reverse complement strand
CAGAGGTTCAGAGGAACGAAAGCATCTCTATACGCTTATCTGAAATTCTCACCAATGAATTACATAAGTATTTCTATCTTTATTTTCTTTTTATTTATTATTATTATTCGGAAACTCCATAACCATTTGATATCCGCCTGACTGAGATTAACAAGATGACCATAGCTTGCTTCATACCAACAATCTCCGTGGGATCAACCCTTACTCACGTAAGGTTTTATTACTTGGATGACCTAGTGCACTTGCTGGTTAGTTGTGCGAAGTTGTGAAGTTATGTTTGGACCATGATATTGTGCACCAGTTATTGGCGCCATTGCCAGGGAGAGAACGAACAACAAATTTTACAACCTCAGAGTAACAATTTCGCATACCATTAGTCTAAAGCTTCAGTCTAAAAAGATTAAAAGATTAGATGATAAGAACATAACCTTGAAACTCTAGAATTCATTCTTAAAAATTCTGAAAAAGAAAAGTACCTAATCTAAGCAACAAGATGAACCGTCAGTTGTCCAAACTCGAACAATCCCCGGCAACGGCACCAAAAACTTGGTGCATGAAATTGTGATCATCAACAATGGCACCAAAGACTTGGAGCTCTCAAACGTAAATCACATGTTGTCACAATTCCGCACAACTAACCAGCAAGTGCACTGGGTCGTCCAAGTAATAAACCTTACGCGAGTAAGGGTCGATCCCACGGAGACTGTCGGCTTGAAGCAAGCTATGGTCATCTTGTAAATCTCAGTCAGGTGGATTCAAATGGTTATGGAGAATGGATAATTAAAATATGAATAAAATATAAAGTAAAGATAGAGATACTTATGTAATTCATTGGTAGGAATTTCAGATAAGCGTATGAAGATGCTTTGTTCCTCCTGA
>NC_029788.2:40104355-40110765 GCF_000816755.2 Arachis ipaensis | reverse complement strand
AATACAAAAGTGATAATGGTGTAAGCATGGCCGAATGGCCAGCCTCCAAGGTCTAGGGACTAAACGTCCAAAGATGAAAATACAATAGCAAAAGGTCCTATTTATAGAAAACTAGTAGCCTAGGGTTACAAAAATAGGTAATTAATGCAAAAATCTTCTTCCGGGCCCACTTGGTGTGTGCTTGGCCTGAGCATTGAAGCCTTCATGTGTAGAGACTTTTCTTGGAGTTAACCGCCAGCTTTTGTGCCAGTTTGGGCGTTTAACTCCAGCTTTTGTGCCAGTTCTGGCGTTAAACGCCAGAATTCTTGAGCTGACTTGGAACACCTGTTTGGGCCATCAAATCTTGGGCAAAGTATGGACTATTATATATTGCTGGAAAGCCCAGAATGTCTACTTTCCAACGCAATTAATAGCGCACCAATTGGACTTCTGTAGCTCCATAAAATCCACTTCGAGTGCAGAGATGTCAGAATCCAACAGCATCTGCAGTTCTTTTTCAGCCTCTGAATCAGATTTTTGCTCAGGTCCCTCAATTTTAGCCAGAAAATACCTGAAATCACAGAAAAATACACAAACTCATAGAAAAGTCCAGAAATGTAATTTTTATTTAAAAACATAATAAAAACTAACTAAAATATACTAAAAACATACTAAAAACAATGCCAAAAAGCGTATAAATTATCCGCTCATCAGTAGTTCTATATCTGCTTTAATGGAAAATATACCTGAAAAATGTAGTGATCCAGGCCCATGTATGGTTAACTGTACCATTGGAGGTGTGAAATTTTCTGACTGTATGTGTGATCTAGGAGCGTGCGTGAGTATTATGCCCTTGTCTATATATGATGCTTTAAGGCTCCCTCCCTTAAAAAGGTCGGCAGCATGTTTTGTGTTAGCAGATAAAAGCATTATTACAGTGATTGGGATTGCTGAAGATGTGTTAGTGAGCATTAAGGGGCTCATGTTTCCCATTGACTTCTATATCTTGGAGATGCCCCAAAATGACTCCGGAAAGCCTTCATCAATCCTGCTTGGAAGACCGTTCTTAAAAACTTCGAAGTTCAAGCTGGATGCCTTTTCGGGAACCTATTCTTTTGAGGTAGATGGCAGAACAGTGAGTTTCAATCTGGACGAAGCTATGAAGCATCCCCCAGAAGATCACTCCATATTCCAATGTGACATCATTGATGATATTATAGCTGCAACTCACCAGGAAGAAATGGAAGAGAGTCACCTGGAGCAAGATCCAAGTGTGGGGACACCCTCTGAACATACTGAAGATTCATTACCATTTTCACCAGCCCCAGATGATCCAGAGCCAAGCCATGAGAAAAAAATGGAATTAAAGCCCCTTCCTCCACACCTCAAGTATGCTTATCTTGAGGACAAGCAGAAGTTCCCAGTTATCATTGCAAGGGAGCTCACTTCCCAACAAGAAGAACAACTACTTAGTGTATTGAGAACGCATAAGAGAGCAATTGGATGGAGCTTGACAGATATAGTAGGCATCAACCCTCAAGTTTGTGAACACAGAATATTCTTAGAAGTAGGAGCAAAGCCTGTCCGACAACCTCAGTGAAGATTAAATCCAACCATCTTAGAAGTTGTCAAGAAGGAAGTAACCAGACTACTTGAAGCAGATATCATTTACCCCATTTCAGATAGCGAATGGGTCAGCCCAGTGCAAGTGGTGCCCAAGAAGTCTGGAGTAACAACAATAAGGAATGAGCAGGGAGACCTTCTCACAACCAAAGTACAGAACTCATGGAGAGTTTGCATTGACTACAGGCGTCTCAACCAAGCCACTCGCAAGGACCATTACCCCTTGCCATTCATTGATCAGATGCTTGATCGCCTGTCAGGTAAATCTCATTACTGTTTTTTAGATGGTTATACAGGTTATTTTCAAATCCATATAGCTCTTGAAGATCAGAAAAAGACTACTTTTACATGTCCTTTTGGGACTTATGCTTATAAGAGAATGCCCTTTGGCTTATTGGTGCACGAATTGTGAATCACACTTTTCACAACTCGTACCACTAACCATCAAGTGCACTGGGTCGTCCAAGTAATACCTTACGTGAGTAAGGGTCGATCCCACGGAGATTGTTGGTTTGAAGCAATCTATGGTTATCTTGTAAATCTTAGTCAGGAAATCAATTATAATTATCAGTATGAATTACGAAGAATAAAAGAGCATGAATTAAATACTTGTTCTGCAGTAATAGAGAATATGTTGGAGTTTTGGAGATGCTTTGTCTTCTGAATCTCTGCTTTCTCCTTGTCTTCTTCTTCACGCACGCAAGGTTTTTCCTATGGCAAGCTGTGTGTTGGTGGATCAAAGTTGTCAATGGCTACCATTCGTCCTCTCAGTGAAAAAGGTCCAAGTGCGCTATCACCGCACGGCTAATCATCTGTCGGTTCCCACTCATGCTGGAATAGGATCCATTGATCCTTTTGCGTCTATCACTATGCCCAACCCTTGTGAGTTTGAAGCTCGTCATAGTCATTCAATCCCTGAATCCTACTCGGAATACCACAGACAAGGTTTAGACTTTCCAGATTCTCAAGAATGCTGCCAATGGATTCTAGCTTATACCACGAAGATTCTGATTAAAGAATCCAAGAGATATTCATTCAATCGAAGGTAGAACGGAGGTGGTTGTCAGGCACGCGTTCATAGGTTGAGGATGATGATGAGTGTCACGGATCATCACATCCATCATATTGATGTGTGAATAAACATCTTAGATAGAAACAAGCGTGTTTGAATAGAAAACAAAAATAGTTGCATTAATTCATCGAAACACAGCAGAGCTCCTCACCCCCAACAATGGAGTTTAGAGACTCATGCCGTCAAAGAGTACAAAGTTCAGGTCTAAAAATGTCATGAGATACAAAATAAGTCTCTAAAAGTTGTTTAAATACTAAACTAGTAACCTAGGTTTACAGAAAATGAGTAAACTAAGATGGATAGTGCAAAAATCCACTTCTGGGGCCCACTTGGTGTGTGCTGGGGCTGAGACTTAAGCTTCTCACGTGCCTGGACTATTTCTGGAGTTGAACGCCAGATTGTAACCTGTTTCTGGCGTTGAACTCCAACTTGTAACCTGTTTCTGGCGCTGAACGCCAGACTGCAACATGGAACTGGTGTTGAACGCCAATTTACGTCATCTATCTTCGTGCAAAGTATGGACTATTATATATTGTTGGAAAGCCCTGGATGTCGACTTTCCAACCCAATTGAGAGCGTGCCAATTGGACTTCTGTAGCTCTAGAAAATCCATTCCGAGTGCAGGGAGGTCAGAATCCAACAGCATCAGCAGTCTTTTTTCAACCTGAATCAAATTTTTGCTCAGCTCCCTCAATTTAAGTCAGAAAATACCTGAAATCACAGAAAAACACACAAACTCATAGTAAAGTCCAGAAATATGATTTTTAATTAAAAACTAATAAAAATATACTAAAAACCAACTAAATCATACTAAAAACTAAGTAAAAACAATGCCAAAAAGCGTATAAATTATCCGCTCATCACAACACCAAACTTAAATTATTGCTTGTCCCCAAGTAACTAAAAACAAAGTAGGATAAAAAGAAGAGAATATACAATGAATTCCAAAAACATCTATGAAGATCAATGTTAATTAGATGAGCGGGGCTATTAGCTTTTTGCTTCTGAACAGTTTTGGCATCTCACTTTATCCTTTGAAGTTCAGAATGATTGGCATCTATAGGAACCCAGAATTTAGATATTGTTATTGATTCTCCTAGTTCAGTATGTTGATTCTTGAACACAGCTACTTTATGAGTCTTGGCCGTGGCTCTAAGCAATTTGTTTTCCAGTATTACCACCGGATACATAAATGCCACAGACACATAACTGGGTGAACCTTTTCAGATTGTGACTCAGCTTTGCTAGAGTCCCCAATTAGAGGTGTCCAGGGTTCTTAAGCACACTCTTCTTTTTGCTTTGGACCTCGACTTTAACCGCTCAGTCTCAAGTTTTCACTTGACACCTTCACGCCACAAGCACATGGTTAGGGACAGCTTGGTTTAGCCGCTAAGGCCAGGATTTTATTCCTTTAGGCCCTCCTATCCACTGATGCTCAAAGCCTTGGATCCTTTTTATTACCCTTGCCTCTTGGTTTTAAGGGCTATTGGCTTTTTTTTCGCATTTTTTTCTGCAAGCTTTGTTCTTCACTGCTTTTTCTTGCTTCAAGAATCATTTTTATGATTTTTCAGATTATCAAATAACATTTCTCCTTTTTCATCATTCTTTCAAGAGCCAACAATTTTAACATTCATAAACAACAAATTCAAAAGACATATGCACTGTTCAAGCATTCATTCAGAAAATAAAAAGTATTGCCACCACATCAAAATAATTAAACTATTTTAAAATTCGAAATTCATGTACTTCTTTTTCTTTTTCAGAAAACAACTTTCATTTAAGAAAGGTGATGGATTCATAGGACATTCATATCTTTAAGACATAGACACTTAGATACTAATGATCATATGGTAAAGACACAAACATAATTAAACATGAAGCATAGTAAAGGAAAAACAGGAAAATAAGAACAAGGAGATTAAGGAATGGGTCCACCTTAATGAGGGTGGCGTCTTCCTCTTCTTGAAGAACCAATGGTGCTCTTGAGCTCCTCTATGTCTCTTCCTTGCCTTTGTTGCTCTTTTCTCATAGCTCTTTGATCTGCAGTCAATTGCTCTACCATTGAATTATGGAAAAACAAAAGCAATGCTTTTACCACACCAAACTTAAAAGGTTTGCTCGTCCTCGAGCAAAAGAAGAAAGAAGTGGAGAAGATGGAGGAGATGGAAGTGTGTGAATGGGTGGGTTTGGGAGGGGAATGGTTTGAATTTGAATGGTGAGGTAGGTGGAGATCCTGTGGGGTCCACAGATCCAGTGGGGTCAAGGATTTAGCATCCCTGCTCTAATTAGGCGTACAAAATGCCCTTACTATGCAATCCTGGCGTTTAACGCCAGACTGCTGCCTATTTCTGGCGTTAAACGCCTAAATGTAGCCTGTTTCTGGCGTTTAACGCCAGACTGATGCTTGTTTCTAGCGTTAAACGCCAGCTTGGTGCTTGTTTCTGGCGTTTAAACGCCAGAATAATCTTCCTCCAGGGTGTGCTATTTTTCATACTATTTTTCATTCTGTTTTTTTATTTTCCATTTGTTTTTGTGACTTCACATGATCATCAACCTAAAGAAAACATAAAATAGCAATGGAAAATAAATAGATATAATTAAATGATATTGGGTTGCCTCCCAACAAGCGCTTCTTTAATGTCAATAGCTTGACAGTGAGCTCTCATGGAGCCTCACAGATAATCAGAGCAAGGTTGGAACCTCCCAACACCAAACTTAGAGTTTGAATGTAGGGGGTTCAACACCAAACTTAGAGTTTGGTTGTCGCCTCCCAACACCAAATTTAGAATTTGACTGTGGGGACTTTGGTTGACTCTGCAGTGAGAGAAGCTTTTCATGCTTCCTCTCCAAGGTTACAGAAGGAGAACCTTGAGTCTTATAGTTTGCAATGTCTGCAAACCATGGAGCTTCCTGAATAGCAAACAATTGCTCATCCAGAAAGGTTTCAAAGATCTCAGTAGGAGGGTGGGATTCTCCCGCTACTGGTTCTATCCGGGACAGGTGATCAGCTACTTGATTCTCTGTCCCTTTTCTGTCTCTTATTTCTATATCAAACTCTTGCAGAAGCAACACCCATCTTATGAGCCTGGGCTTTGAATCCTGCTTTGTGAGTAGATATTTAAGAGCAGCATGGTCAGTGTACACAATCACTTTTGATCCTACTAAGTATGATCTGCAGAAGCTTGTTATGCCTCTGTCCCAGTACTGCACCAATGGCATGGTCACTGGCATCACACATTAGTTCAAATGGTATTGTCCAGTCTGGTGCAGAAATAACTGGTGCTGTGACTAGCTTAGCTTTCAGAATTTCAAACGCCTGCAGACACTCTGTGTCAAACATAAATGGCGTGTCAGCTGCTAGCAGATTGCTCAGAGGTTTTGCAATTTTTGAAAAATCCTTTATAAACCTCCTATAGAATCCTGCATGCCCCAGAAAGCTTCTGATTGCCTTAACATTGGTGGGTGGTGGTAGTTTTTTAATTACCTCTACCTTAGCTTGATCCACCTATATTCCCTTGTTCGAAATTTTATGCCCAAGGACAATTCCTTCAGTCACCATAAAGTGACATTTTTCCCAATTTAGAACCAGGTTAGTCTCTTGGCATCTTTTCAGAACAAGTGCTAGATGGTTAAGACAGGAGCTAAATGAGTCTCCAAATACTGAGAAGTCATCCATGAAGACTTCCAGAAATTTCTCTACCATATCAGAGAAGATAGAGAGCATGCACCTCTGAAA
>NC_029788.2:40097144-40102512 GCF_000816755.2 Arachis ipaensis | reverse complement strand
CTTTCAATTCCTCTGAATCCTCCAGATCAGGCTGAACATCTTTAAAAATGTCCTCTAACTCTGATTCGAGACTCTCAATCATATTGACCTCTTCCACTAGGGAGTCAATAATATCAACGCTCAGGCAGTCGTCTGATGTGTCTGGATGTTGCATAGCTTTGACAACATTCAACTTAAACTCATCCTCATTGACTCTCAGAGTTATCTCCCCTTTTTGGACGTCAATGAGGGGCTTTTTAGAATGACTGCACTGCATTCTTCAGTGAGGAGAACTCTTTTAGTTTCTCTCCAATCCTTCTTATGACTCAAGATATCTTTCATGAACTTCGCATAAGAGGGTATTTGCTCAAGTGCCTCTGCAAACGGAATCTTTATTTTAAGAGTCCTGAGATAGTCTACAAAGCGAGCAAATTGCTTATCCTGCTCCTCTTGGCGGAGTTTTTTAGGATAAGGTATCTTGGCTTTGTACTCCTCAACCTTGGTTGCTGCAGGTTTATTTCCTACAGAAGTGGTTGGGAAAGCCTTTTTAGAGGGGTTGTTATCAGCACTTGTGTGTCTGATCCCTCACTGGCGTTTGAATGCCAGGGTTGGAAGCTTGATTGACGTTGGACGCCAACTTCCTACCTGTTTCTGGCGTTTGAACGCCAGAACTGAGCTTCCATTGGGCGTTTAACGCCAGCTTTGCACCCTTTTCTGGCATTTGAACGCCAGAGTTATTCCTCTCTGGGCTCTTACTGTCCTTAGAGGGATTTTGGATAGTATTTTGCTCATCCTCTATCAGTTGTTCTTTTCTTGGCTTTCTGCTGCTCTGAAGTGAGGTTTTAATGTTTTCCCACTTCTTAATTGAACTACTTGGCACTCTTCTGTTATTTGTTTTGATAACAGCTGTTTTGTTTGCTTCAACTATACTTCCATATTCATATTAGCCATTCTTGTGTCTTGTAGTATCTCCTTGAATTTGGCTAGCTGTTTTGTTAGAAAATCTAATTGCTGATTGAATTCAGTAACTTGTTCTGCAGAACTGAGTTCAGCAGTTACTGTTTTAGCCTCTTCTTTCATGGAAGACTCACTACTTAGGTACAGATGCTGATTTCTGGTAACTGTATCAATGACAGCAATTTGTAAAAACTGTGCCAGAAACTCTGTAGGTTCTTCCTGTGAAAGACCGGAATACTGGCAACTTTGTTGCACCAGGATAATGAGCTGAGGATTCAACTCAAAGCTACTAACTCCAATGGAGGGTATACAGATATTACTCCCATATGAAGCAGTAGTGGGGTTGGCATATGACCCCAGAGTCCTTCTAGACTGTTCATTTCCACTTAGATCCATGATGGAGAAAAGGGAATTGATATGAATAGCAAATAGAATATATTTTTATTTTATTTTTTTATATTTTTTTTTTTGAAAATCTAAATTAAAATAAAATAAAATAAATGAAAAATTGACTATAATTTCAAAATTTGAAGAAAAATAAATAAAATAAAGTTGAAAACTAAATTAATTAATTAAAAAGATTAAAAAAATGTGGGTGAGGATTTTTGAAAAAAATGAAAAGAGAGAAATTGGTTAGGAAGTTTTGAAAAGGATATGTCTTAAAATTAAAGATACTTGTAAGAAAGTAAAATAAAATAAAATAAGAAAAGAAAAGATATGAAAAAGATTTGATTTTAAGAATTGAGATTATAAAAGATAAGATAAGCTAGCTAAGAGAAGATAAGGAATTTAAATTAAAAAGTCTTGAAATTTAAATTTGAAATTTGAAATTTTGAAAATTGAAATTTGAAAACTGAATTTTGAATTTTCGAAAAAGTCAACAATATAAGATAACGATTTGAAAAAGATTTAAATTTTAAAAAGATTTGATTTTTTAAATTTGAAAATTAGATTTTGAATTTTAAATTTTGAAAATTAAATTTTGAAATTTTGAAAGTTGAAATTTGAAATTTGAAATAAGATGAGATAAAATTTTGAAAAAGATATGATTTTTTTGGAAAAAAATTTGAATTTTGAAATTTTAAAAACTAAGATAAGATAAAATAGAAATTTTAAAATAAAAATCTGAATTTTTTTGAAAAAATTTCGAATATTTGCTCAAAAATAGTTAGAGAAGATTTTTTTTTATTTTTGAATTTTATGATGAAAGAGAAAAACACACAAAAGACACACAACTTAAAATTTTTAGATCTAATGTTCCTTATTTTCGAAAATTTTGGAGGGAAACACCAAGGAACACCAAACTTAAAAATTTTTAGATCAAAACACAAAGAAGACTCAAGAACACTTTGAAGACTCACAAGAACATGAAGATAGAACACCAACTTAAAATTTTTAGAAAACCAAAACAAAATTTTCGAAAACTAAAGAAAATCAACAAGAAAACACCAAACTTAAAGTTTGGCACAAGATTTGTTCAAAGAAAAATTATTTTTGAAAAAGTTTTAAAAAGAAGATAGCCAATTACCAAGAACATAAGCACCACGCTCTAGCCAACTGAGCTATAAATTTAAAGTGTTTTAACAAAGGTATTTAATATATAAAGATGTTTTATTTATTATTTTTTTTAATACTAATAATTCGAAAATACACAAGGAAAACAAGGAAAATCACAGAACAAGAAAAACTAAAGATCAAACAAGAAAAATAAATAAGAACAACTCGAAGATTAAGAAAGAACAATGAACACAAATTCGAAAATTTTAAAGGAAAATAAAGACATTCAATTGACACCAAACTTAAAATATAAAACTAAACTCAAACAGAGAAATTCAATTATTAGTAAAAAAAGAAAATTTCGAAAAATTATTTTTGAAAAAGAAAACAAGGATTCTAAAATTTTAACAAGAACAATAATAAAAGACTCAAAGACAAATCACAGAATAATAAAGAAAAATAAAAATCTTTTGAAAGATTTTTGAAAAGAAAGTAAAAGACTCTGACCCAAAAGACAAAATCTTCCTAATCTAAGCAACAGGATGAACCGTCAGTTGTTCAAACTCGAACAATCCTCGGCAACGGCGCCAAAAACTTGGTGCACAAATTGTGAATCACACTTTTCACAACTCGTACCACTAACCAGCAAGTGCACTGGGTCGTCCAAGTAATACCTTACGTGAGTAAGGGTCGATCCCACGGAGATTGTTGGTTTGAAGCAATCTATGGTTATCTTGTAAATCTTAATCAGGAAATCAATTATAATTATCAGTATGAATTGCGAAGAATAAAAGAGCATGAATTAAATACTTGTTCTGCGGTAATGGAGAATATGTTGGAGTTTTGGAGATGCTTTGTCTTCTGAATCTCTGTTTTCTCCCTGTCTTATTCTTCACGCACGCAAGGTTCCTCCTATGGCAAGCTTTGTGTTGGTGGATCACTGTTGTCAATGGCTACCATCCGTCCTCTCAGTGAAAAAGGTCCAGGTGCGCTGTCACCGCACGGCTAATCATCTGTCGGTTCCCACTCATGCTGGAATAGGATCCATTGATCCTTTTGTGTCTGTCACTATGCCTAGCCCTTGTGAGTTTGAAGCTCGTCACAGTTATTCAATCCCTGAATCCTACTCGGAATACCACAGACAAGGTTTAGACTTTCCGGATTCTCAAGAATGCTGCCAATGGATTCTAGCTTATACCACGAAGATTCTGATTAAGGAATCCAAGAGATATTCATTCAATCGAAGGTAGAACGGAGGTGGTTGTCAGGCACGCGTTCATAGGTTGAGGATGATGATGAGTGTCACGGATCATCACATCCATCATATTGATGTGTGAATAAACATCTTAGATAGAAACAAGCATGTTTGAATAGAAAACAGAAATAGTTGCATTAATTCATCGAAACACAGTAGAGCTCCTCACCCCCAACAATGGAGTTTAGAGACTCATGCCGTCAAAGAGTACAAAGTTCAGGTCTAAAAATGTCATGAGATACCAAATAAGTCTCTAAAAGTTGTTTAAATACTAAACTAGTAACCTAGGTTTACAGAAAATGAGTAAACTAAGATGGATAGTGCAAAAATCCACTTCTGGGGCCCACTCGGTGTGTGCTGGGGCTGAGACTTAAGCTTCTCACGTGCCTGGACTATTTCTGGAGTTGAACGCCAGGTTGTAACCTGTTTCTGGCGTTGAACTCCAACTTGTAACCTATTTCTCGCGCTGAACGCCAGACTGCAACATGGAACTGGTGTTGAACGCCAGTTTACGTTGTCTATCTTCGAGCAAAGTATGGACTATTATATATTGCTGGAAAGCGCTGGATGTCGACTTTCCAACCCAATTGAGAGCACGCCAATTGGACTTCTGTAGCTCCAAAAAATCCATTCCGAGTGCAAGGAGGTCAGAATCCAACAGCATCAGTAGTCCTTTTTCAGCCTGAATCAAATTTTTGCTCAGCTCCCTCAATTTCAGTCAGAAAATACCTGAAATCACAGAAAAACACACAAACTCATAGTAAAGTCCAGAAATGTGATTTTTAATTAAAAACTAATAAAAATATACTAAAAACCAACTAAATCATACTAAAAACTAAGTAAAAATAATGCCAAAAAGCGTATAAATTATCCGCTCATCACTTATGTAATGCACCAGCCACTTTCCAAAGGTGCATGATGAGTCTTTTCTCTGATATCATTGAGACTTGTATGGAAGTTTTTATGGATGACTTTAGCGTATATGGTGATTCATTTAGCCTTTGCTTGGATAGTTTATCTAAAGTATTGGACAGGTGTGTTAGTTCAAACCTTGTTTTAAATTTTGAAAAGTGTCATTTTATAGTGAAACAAGGAATTGTTCTAGGACATGTTGTTTCTGATACTGGTATCTTTGTAGACCCAGCAAAGGTGGATGTTATTTCTAGTTTACCTTACCCCTCCTCTGTGAGGGAAGTCCGTTCGTTCCTTGGCCATGTAGGTTTTTACAGGAGATTCATTAAGGACTTCGGTAAGGTAGCACTACCCTTATCCAGACTATTGCAGAAAGATATTGAGTTCGAGTTCAGTGAGGATTGCAAACAGGCATTTGATAAGCTGAAGACCACCTTGACTCAAGCTCCGATTGTGAGGGGACCAGACTGGAGTCAACCATTTGAAATCATGTGTGATGCTTCCAATCATGCAGTAGGCGCAGCGCTGGCTCAGCATGAAGGTAACGATCCTTTTGTAATTGCTTATGCATATAAAACTTTAGATGCTGCTCAATCTAATTACACTACTACTGAAAAAGAGCTTTGACGTTGGGATTTTTGCCAGTAAAGAATTTCATAAAAACAGTCGCGTTGTAGATATAGTCTTTAAACCGACAGAAATCCCTTCGTACAAACGTTTTGGTTGTCACAAGTAACAAACCCCTTTTAAATTGATAACCGAGTATTT
>NC_029788.2:40092857-40097020 GCF_000816755.2 Arachis ipaensis | reverse complement strand
TTAAACATTAGCATGTCCTCATGCTAAGCTCAAGAGAAGCTATAAAGATGAAGAGGAATGGTAGAAAGTATGAAATGCAATCCTATGAATGTAACTACATGCAAAATATTTCTACCTACTTGGTTAAAAGTAAACAAATCTTTCAAGAGGAAATATGAACTGGATTTCACTAATTCAAATCATAAAAATGAAGTACAAATAGACTTGCAAGAAGAAAATAGCTCATGAAAGCAGGGAACAAGGGATTGAGCATCGAACCCTCACTGGTAGTGTATACACTCTAATCACTCATGTGTTTTAGGTTCGATTCTCTCAATTCTCTACTAACCTTGTTTTCTAAGGCTTGCTCTTCATCTAACAATCAACATAAATTTAATGCACAAATACACAAATCAAGAGGTCTTTTAAGGGTTGTAATGGGGTTAGGGTCAAGGTAGGATTGTATTTGGCCAAGTGGACTAAAATCTGAATCATTAATTAACTTAAACTTTTCACCTAACTTTAGACAATCCATGTAATCATAACCACCCTTAACTATCCATTAACCATGTTTCCACATATTCATGCATCCTAATTTTAAGTACAGTACATATGCATTGCTTTCACCATTTACTTTGGGGCATTTTGTCCCCTTTTTGCTTAATTGCTCTTTTTCTCTTTTTCTTTTTTTTTTCTCTTTTTTTTTCTTTTCTTTTTTTTATATATATATTTTTTTTTCTTTTATTTTTCTCAATGCATATGATTAAATTATTGAATGCATGAACATGTCCTAAACATTTCTTTCACATTTTCATAAAGATATATAACACCCAATTCTTAAACCAAATATTTCCAAACCCACTTTTCCCCACACTTAATTCATAAGCACTCTCACTAGTCTAAGCTAACCAAGGATTCAAATTAAGGACAATATTGTTTTCCGCTTAGAGTTGAAGATGTGCTAAAGTAAAGAACAAAGGGGTAAAATAGGCTCAAATTGGTTTGCAAAGGATAATGAAAGGTAAGGCCATATGGGTATGTAAGCTCAGTGAAACAAAGGCCTCAATCATGTAAGTGTATGCATACATCAAATAATGGAAATATAGAATTAAGCAAGACAAAGATTACAATTTTAGAGAGAAAAATACACACTAAAACAAAATTTTGGTTGATAAAATGCAACCAATTTAAATAGGCTCAAAAATCTCACGGGTTTTGTGTGTTCGAGTTCTAAATCATGTTCCAGTATAATATCTCTTCAAACAAGTGTAACATTAAATTTTATTCAAATTAGTGAAATTCTCTAAAAAGGTTTCTTGAAAAAGAAAATATTACTTTAACCAAGTGGTAAGATATGCAAAAAAATTCAAACAAATATGCAATCAAACATGCAAATGCAACAATCAATCTACAAAGAAGATTTAAACATTGGTGTTGAGACAAGAAAGTACTGACCCATGGAGATCGGTATCGGCCTCCCCACACTTAAAGATTGCACCGTCCTCGGTGCATGCTGAGATGTGCAGGTGGACGGGTTGTCCCAACTGATGCTTTTCTTTAAGATTTTGCAGATGGACTTGTCTGTCTCCCCATGTAAACTTCTTTCAGTTCCCTTCCTGGTGGCCATCCTGAAAGAAAAAGGAAAGAAAAGTAACCCAAAAATAAAGATAGAAAATAAATGAAATATAGGTTGGGTAATGCCAAATGATAATGGTCTCATTTACATGGAAGCTTCAACATGTACGTGAGAAAACAATAGAAGCCATGGCATACCAGTGGTATAAAATTTGTAACATAGGGGAGGAGTGTGGGTAGTGGAAGTATCAACACAAGCTCATATCAATGCAAATGGAGTGCAAGTATCATAAAAGATTGGCATTGGCATATAATTAATATCATCCCACAGTGTAAAACAAGTTACCAAAATAAATTCAAGAAAAGAAGCAACAGTTGAATAAGAAAAAAAATTTTTAACACCAATGGAAAAATAAAAATTCAGAAAAGAAAATAAAAATATGCACAAATTAAAATGCAATGAATGAAATATGCAAATTAATTAAAATAAAATAAAAGAAAGAAGATGAGAAGTGAAAGAAATAAAGTAAGAAAAAAAGATAGGAGAAATTAGGATTGGAAGAAAAGATAAAATATTTGGCTCATCTGGATAAGTTGTGCGTCGCTTTCGACGCGGACGCGTGGGGCACGCGGTCGCGTGACATGCGCTTTTAAGTTAATCGACACGGTCGCGTCAGTCACGCGGTCGCGTGACACGTTTTGTGCTACTGGCGCGAGGGCAGCCTCGCGCTCGCACAACTCTCTGTTCAAAACTCATTTTGCCAAATCTTAGGGTGACGCGGTGGCGTGGGTGACGCGATCGCGTGAATGGCCTGATTTCCAATATGGCACGGACGCGTGGGGCACGCGTTCGCGTGGGAGGGCTTGGGCTTCCAGCACGAGTCCAGCCCAACTCCAGCACAACTTTCAGCCATGCACCCTTTTGACGTCGATTTTCAGGTCACGCGGCCGCGTGGGTGACGCGGTCGAGTGGGAGGCCAAAGTTCCCATGTGACACGGACGCATCGGCGACGCGGTCGCGTGGGTCGATTTGTGCCACTGGCACGCCTCCAGCCACGCTCCAGCGTGACTCTCTGTTCGTTTTTATTTTTCTCCCCTCTCCTTGCGACGCGGACGCGTCGCTGATGCGGTCGCGTCGCGTGGCATTTTTTTATCTGAAAAGAAAATGCAGAATGCAGTGTTAATATGAATGTGATGCAAAACTCCAGGTTCAATAAAATAAAATAAAACTCAAAAACAAATAAAACTAAATAAAAATAAAAAAGTAACGATCATACCACGGTGGGTTGTCTCCCACCTAGCACTTTTAGTTATTGTCCTTAAGTTGGACATTTGGGGAATCCTTTGTTATGGTGGCTTGTGCTTGAACTCATCCAGGAACCTCCACCAATTTTTATGATTCCAATGTCCTCTGGGATCCCAAACTAGGTGCAGAAAGCCTTCAAGTAAGTTAAAGCATGTGACAAGGCCCCAAGAGTGCTGATTTCTAGATTGGATTCCGGGGTCCCAAATCTTGCTTTTGCACCCGTCTTCTTGTTGATCATCATGATTCCATCCGAGTGGTAGGAAATCTGAATTCTCACTAAAGCGGCCAAACAACTTCCTAGACCCGTTCAGTTGAGCTTTACACCAACCTTTGTATTTAAACTTAAAGCTTCCAACCATAATGAATCTTGCAGGACAATTCTTACCACTAGCCATCTTCCTCTTACTCTTAATGCCACAAAGAGCTCTAAGTTGACCATCCATCTCCAGTAGCCCATATTCAAGTGGGATTAGAAAGCTATGGGATATGAATTTTACCCACTTGAATATTGTGAAGGATGATGGCAACTTAGGGGGAGGGGTTTCCAACAACTTTGGCAAGGTAATTTCAAGCTCCACTCCCTTGTGCTCTTCTTTGACATCTTCTACCTCTTGATCAACCTCTACAAAATCTTCAACTATGATCTGCCTTGGAGTTTGTACGCTCTTCTCAACATCAACATCAAACACCGTGGAAGGAGGCTCTGTGACTGGACTTTCCAATGGAGGTACAGCATCTCTTAAGTCCGCAACCACTTCTTCCTTTTTAATAATTGCTGCTTTGTCCAGTTGTTTAAGTATACTCATCCTCGATGTTTTTCATTCTATGACAATTTCCTTCAACTATTCTTTCATCTTCAAGGGTCTCTCCTACCCTTACCCGTAGGGCCTCCTCTAGCTCTTTATGAAGTATGGATTCGCGAAGATGATTCCTTCTTTCCTGTTCTATATCAATAGCATAATTGGGATCATCTTGCTCTTGGATTGATGGATGTGGGTGCTCTTCCATGGATGGTGGTGATGGGATGGAGAGATTATTCTGTGGTTGACAAGGAAGTGCACTAGAGCTTGAGGGTTGATTGTTGAAGGTATTTGGTGGTCTGATTTGGGCGACGAGAGCTTGTATAGTAGAGTTTAGATTGGCAAGTGCTTTCTCCATGGAGGTTTGGGGTGGGTCTATGTATGGTTCATTTAGTTCATAAGGTGGTTGGTATGGTGGATGTGGGTTAGGGTCATATGGAGGTGAATAGTGGAAAGGGGCTTGTGAGTATGGTGGTCCAAAGTCATGTTGAGGAAAGGGTTCA
>NC_029788.2:40079184-40092542 GCF_000816755.2 Arachis ipaensis | reverse complement strand
AAAAAATTAATTAAAAATATTTTTGAATTTAATGAGGAAAGAGAAAAACAATAAAATGACACCAAATTTCAAATTTTTAGATCAAAACGAAGAAAACAACTAAGAACAGCTTGAAGGTCAAGATGAACGTGAAGAACAACTTGAAGACCAAGACGAACACTAAGAACAAATTTTTGAAAAAAAAAATTTTAATAACTAAATAAAAACAAATAACCTCTTAATTTATGGAAAATCAAAAATAAAAACAAAAATAAAAACAAATAAACAAGAAAAAATCAAAAAAAATATTTACAATAACTAATAATAAGGCACACGTTTGCAATTCCCCGGCAACGGCGCCATTTTGACGTTGGAATTTTTACCAGTAAAGAATTTCATAAAAACAGTCGCGTTGTAGATATAGTCTCTAAACCGACAGAAATCCCTTCGTACAAACGTTTTGGTTGTCACAAGTAATAAACCCCTTTTAAATTGATAACCGAGTATTTAAACCTCGGGTCGTCTTCTCAAGGAATTGCAGGGAGGTATGTTCTTATTATTAGTTATGAGTCTTGTAAATTAGGGGTTTTAGAAAGTAAGGAAGCAGTATGTTGCATAAGAAGAATAAGATAAATAAATAACTATAAAATAAACTCTTGGCAAAGTATAAGAACTGGAAGTCCTATCCTTATCAATTGTGATGAGAATTGGATTTTAATCCCACTTGGTCAGCCTTTACTAAACAAAGGAAAGTTAAGTGGGCTGATTGGCTTGATTCTCAAGTCCTAGTCAACTCCTGTGGAGAGACTAGCTTTAGAGCAATCCTAGTGCAATCAGAATCTGCCAATTTCAACCACTGTTTTATTTGACAGCTCAAGTGTTACCAATTACTTGACCCAAGCCAAAAAGGGGAAAAATATCTAAATTATTTATAAAATAAAGCAAACATATAAATAAAGCAAAGCAAAATTAAGTCTGAAAATACCTCGAATTGCATTCACAAAAGAACTTAAATCTGACATACAAATTAAATTGGAGAAATAAATAAAAAGAACATTGAACCTGGGATTGAGAGTCACTCTTAAAACTAAGAGAAGTCCTAAATCCTAATCCTAAGAGAGAGGAGAGAACCTCTCTCTCTAAAAACTACATCTACTCCTAAAATTGTGAATTATGAGAGCCTTCTCATGAATGGATACATTCCTCCACTTTATAGCCTCTAATCTGTGTTTTCTGGGCCGAGAACTGGGTCAAAAACAGCCCAGAAATTGCCCCCTGCATATTCTGGTACGTTCAGGTCGCGGACAAGTGACGCGAAGGCGTCGTCCATGCGGCCGCGCGGATTGAAGTTCGCAGATGCGACGCGTCCGCGTGGATCACATGTTCGCGTCACCTAGCGTCAGAGAAACTATGGCATATTATATATCAAATCGAAGCCCCAGACGTTAGCTTTCCAACGCAACTAGAACTGCGTTGTTTGAACCTCTGTAGCTAAAGTTATAGCCGTTTGAGTGCAAAGAGGTCAGGCTGGACAGCTTAGCAGTTTCTCCAACTTCTTGTATTCCTTCCACTTTTGCATGCTTCCTTTCCATTCTCTGAGCCATTCCTACCCTGTAATCTCTGAAAACACTTAACACACATATCAAGGCATCTAATGGTGATAAGAGAGGATTAATAATAAGCAAATATAATATCAAAGAAGCATGTTTTCAATCATAGCACAAAACCAGGAAGGAAAATGTAAAACATGCAAATAGTATGAATAAGTGGGTAAAGAGTTGATAAAATCCACTCAATTGAGCACAAGATAAACCATAAAATAGTGGTTTATCAACCTCCCCACACTTAAACATTAGCATGTCCTCATGCTAAGCTCAAGAGAAACTATAAAGAATGAAGAGGAATGGTATGAAATGCAACCTATCTATATGAATGCAACTACATGCAAAAAGAGACTAGCTTTAGAGCAATCCTAGTGCAATCAGAATCTGCCAATTTCAACCACTGTTTTATTTGACAGCTCAAGTGTTACCAATTACTTGACCCAAGCCAAAAAGGGGAAAAATATCTAAATTATTTATAAAATAAAGCAAACATATAAATAAAGCAAAGCAAAATTAAGTCTGAAAATACCTCGAATTGCATTCACAAAAGAACTTAAATCTGACATACAAATTAAATTGGAGAAATAAATAAAAAGAACATTGAACCTGGGATTGAGAGTCACTCTTAAAACTAAGAGAAGTCCTAAATCCTAATCCTAAGAGAGAGGAGAGAACCTCTCTCTCTAAAAACTACATCTACTCCTAAAATTGTGAATTATGAGAGCCTTCTCATGAATGGATACATTCCTCCACTTTATAGCCTCTAATCTGTGTTTTCTGGGCCGAGAACTAGGTCAGAAACAGCCCAGAAATCGCCCCCTGCATATTCTGGTACGTTCAGGTCGCGGACAAGTGACGCGGAGGCGTCGTCCACGCGACCGCGCGATTGAAGTTCGCAGATGCAATGCATCCGCGTGGATCACGCGTTCGCGTCGCCTAGCTTTAGGGAAACTATGGCATATTATATATCAAATCGAAGCCCCAGACGTTAGCTTTCCAACGCAACTAGAACCGGGTTGTTTGGACCTTTGTAGCTAAAGTTATAGCCGTTTGAGTGCGAAGAGGTCAGGCTGGACAGCTTAGCAATTTCTCCAACTTCTTGTATTCCTTCCACTTTTGCATGCTTCCTTTCCATCATCTGAGCCATTCCTGCCCAATAATCTCTGAAAACACTTAACACACATATCAAGGCATCTAATGATGATAAGAGAGGATTAATAATAAGCAAATATAAGATCAAAGAAGCATGTTTTCAATCATAGCACAAAACCAGGAAGGAAAATGTAAAACATGCAAATAGTATGAATAAGTGGGTAAAGAGTTGATAAAATCCACTCAATTGAGCACAAGATAAACCATAAAATAGTGGTTTATCAAGCTTCTAGCTATTGTTTTTGCTTTGGATAAATTCCGAGCCTATTTACTTGGTACTAAGGTAGTAGTGTATTCAGACCATGCAGCTCTAAAGTATTTATTGGCTAAAAAGGAGTCTAAACCAAGGCTAATACATTGGATGCTACTGCTGCAAGAATTTGATTTGGAAATTAAAGATAGGAGTGGTAACCAAAATTTAGTGGCAGACCACTTGAGTCGCCTCGAGCACATTAAAGATGACTCCATTCATATCAATGATAATTTCCCATTTGATAGCTTACAGGCAGTATCTGATGTAGTTCCTTGGTATGCACCTGTAGCTAATTATCTAGTTAGCCACACTTTTCCTCCCGATTTTACTAAGCATCAGAGAGACAAGCTAAAAAGCGAGTCCAAATATTATGTATGGGATGATCCATATCTATGGAGGTGTGGTGCTGACCAGGTAATTAGACGGTGTGTACCTCAATCAGAATTCCAGTCCATTTTAGAGGCCTGCCACTCGTCTGAGAGTGGAGGACATTTTGGCCCTCAACGAACAGCTAGAAAAATTTTAGACTGTGAATTCTGGTGGCCTACTCTTTTTAAAGACGCTGCTGAATTTTGTAAATCTTGTTCCCCATGCCAAAGGTTTGGTAATATATCCAAGAGGGATGAAATGCCTCAACAAATTATGCTTTTCTGTGAAATTTTTGATGTTTGGGGCATTGACTTCATGGGTCTATTCCCAAATTCTAATGGTCACCTTTATATACTGTTAGCTGTAGATTATGTTTCTAAATGGGTGGAAGCAATTCCAACCCGTACTGATGATGCTAACACTGTTGTTTCCTTTGTTAGAAACCATATTATTTGTCGCTTTGGATCACCACGAGCAAGGCACTCACTTTTGTAACAGGCGACTAACAGGATTACTGAAGAGGCATGGGATAATTCATAAAGTATCAACAGCCTATCACCCCCAGACTAATGGGCAGGACGAGGTGTCTAACAGAGAGATAAAGCGCATACTGCAAAAGATAGTCAAGCCTCATAGAAAGGACTGGAGCACCAGGCTCCAAGATGCGCTTTGGGCATATCGGACAGCATACAAGACGCCAATCGGGATGAGTCCTTTCCGCTTAGTTTATGGAAAGGCATGTCATCTCCCAGTTGAGTTAGAACATAAAGCCTTCTGGGCGGTAAAGGAATGCAACATGGACTATGAAAAAGCCGGAGTTGAACGGAAGTTACAACTGCAAGAATTAGAGAACCTTCGCCTAGAAGCTTATGAAAACTCCAAGCTGTATAAAGAAAAGGTGAAAGATGTGCATGATAAGAACATCAAGAGAAGAGAGTTCCAACCTGAGAACTTAGTCCTCCTCTACAACTCCAGAATACGGCTCATGCCAGGCAAGCTGAGATCCAGATGGGACGGTCCCTATCGAGTAGAGAGAGCGGAGCCATACGGAGTCTTTCACTTGAGCCATCCTTCAAGCCCTGAACTTATAAAGGTCAATGGACATCGCTTGAAGTTATTTCATGGCGAAAAGATGGCAAAAAACCAGGAGCTAGAGATCTTCCTCTTGGAGGATCCACCCACAGCAGAAGACTGAGCTAGTGGAGCGTCCAACTTAAGGATGTTAAAGCAAAGTGCTGGGTGGGAGACAACCCACCATGATATGATCGTTTCCCCTCTCCTTTATTTACTTTTTCAATAACTCTTCTCAGTACTAGTGTCTATAGTTGCATCTGCATTTGCATATCGAAAAAAAAGGCACGTGACGCGACAGCGTCGCCGACGCGTCCGCGTCGTATGTGCCTCAAGGAAGAAAAGAGATTTTACAGTGAGTCATGCGAGAGCATGGCTGGAGGCGTGCCTTTGGCACAATTTGACCCACGCGACCGCGTCGCTGACGCGTCCGCGTCATCTGGGAAAAATGCCTCCCACGCGTCTGCGTCAAGCACGCGAACGCATGTCCTGAAAATCGACGTAAGAAATGGTGTATGGCAGAATGTCACGCTGGACTGGGGCTGGAATGGTGCTAGACGCACAAGCCCTACCACGCGAACGCGTGCCCCACGCGTCCACGTCGTTTTCCAATCTTGGCCATTCACGCGATCGCGTCCACCACGCGAACGCGTCACCCTGAAATTTGGCAACAATGAGTTTTGAACAGAGAGTTATGCGAGCGCGAGGCTGCTCTCGCGCCACTAGCACCGATCATGTCACGCGTCCGCGTGAACGCGCGTCCGCGTGAACGACGCGTCCGCGTGAACGACGCGTCCGCGTGAACGACGCGTCCGCGTCGTTTCATCTAAGCGCCATTCGCGTGAACGCGTACCCCACGCGTCCGCGTCGCTTGCGCCGCACAACTTATCCAAATATGCCAAAATATCTTATCTTTTTCTTCCCCAGATCCTACTTTTTCTTTTCCCTTCTTCTTTCTTCCCCCCTTTTCTTCCTTCTTCCTTCTTTCTCACTTTCTACTTTCTCTCTCTCACCACCATTATCAAGGTTTTTCTTTTCTTCTTCCCTCCTTACTTTTCTATTCTTCTTCTTATTTTTATGTTTTCTTCTACTTTTCTTTTTTTTTTCTTTTTACTTTCATTATCCATGTTTTCTTTTTCTTTCTTTTTCTTTTAATTGGTGTTGGAAATTTATTTGGGTCATCATTTCTTATGATTTGCTTGTGGATTGTTAAGGAATTGTTTGACAATTATATATTAATTTTATAGGGTTGCTTGCATGTTCAATTTAATACTTTCAATAGCTTATTTACCATGCATGCTATGTGTTTGTGAAAATGCCCGTATGACATTGTGCACTATTTTTAGATTTCTTTTAATCTACTACTCTAAATGCTTGATTTTCACAAAATACTTTTTATATTTCATTAACTAAATATAATTGTTATTACAAAGAGATTGTTAGTTTGACAGACTTGGTAATCTAACTTGGACTTTGAATGCTTGATCTATGCTACTCATGCCTTTGCCGGCATGCCAATAAACACCTTGCATTTAACTGTCTTCATATGCACTTGCTATATTTTCATTGATGATTTTTCACATGTAGTCATGACCATATGTTAACATCATTCGTTTTAATGTGCATTGATTACCACCTTTCATATTCTCTTCCTTGCTCTAACCCTTGAATTCTTAACACCCTTATTCTTTCCCTTTCAGGATGGCCACCAAGAAAGGAAAAGAGAAAGCTACTCCCAAACCACCAACAAGGAGAAGAACAAAAAGAGCATTAGTGGCAGAGCCCTCTTCAACTGCAGTTAAGCCCTCAACAAAATGAATTAAGAGGATTATCAAGGTCGATGAAAAAGAGAAAGCCTTCCCAGCAAAGGACACTGCGCGATTTCCCAACCGCTACTGTGAGCAGATGTTCCCTATCCTGGCAGCAAGGAATTACAACAACGAATACCTACTTATCCTCCCGACCCGTATTGCTGAATTTGTTGAGCCGCGAATCAAACACAGACACTGGGGATTCCTACAAAGACAGCCACGACAGGTTAATCTCTCATGGGTAGTCGAGTTCTACTCTAATTTCCACTTGCCAACCCTGCAATCTGTCTATGTCCGTCAGAAGCAAATCCCCATTACAGAAGAGGCCGTTCAACGAGCTTTGGATCTCCCCCCTGCTCCAGAAGGACTAGACGCATTCCAAGAGGCCGCACTCAAGCGCCAGATGTACCAATTTCACTGGGACGCTGTTCTCAGAGTTATCACACAACCTAGCAGCAGATGGATTTATGGATACCATCGTTCCCGACCTAAGGGAATATCAGCTTCTGCACTTACCTTGGAGGCTCGCGTATGGGCACAAATTATGTCCCACTACGTCTTTCCGAGCACTCATGAGTCCTCCTTCACTGCAGACATGGCCATTCTACTTTGGTGCATCCTCACAGACCAGCCTCTACACCTACCAAGACACATCCGAAATGCCATGGGACACGCACAAATTGTGCGCAACCTACCTTTTCCCGCCTTGGTCTCAGATCTTGTCGCAGTAGCCGGAGTCTCCTACAGAGCTGGGGACACCAGAGCCATGCTTCCACGGGATGATCAGTACGTCCCTAACGGGAAATATCTCAGGCCACCAACAGCCACTACTAGCCAGTCCGCAGAACAAGCTGCAGACATTCCCCCTTCCACACCACAAGCACCTTCAACAAGTCAGTTACTCCATCAAATACTGGAGAGGTTGGACCGGCAAGAACAGAAAGCGAATCTACGAGAGCGCCGCAACTAGCGCTGATTCAAATACCTCAAGGAGCTACTCACAGGCAACCACAGGCCTGACAAGGACCCAGACACCCCAGACTCCATTTCATTTACCAGCACAGGGAGCCATGACGGTCCCGACTGTGGAGATACTACTACCAGCCTCCCCTTTGTTCCTGACAGATGGCACCGAGGACGGTGCAAAGCCTTAAGTATGGGGAGGTCGGTCAGTGCCTGACTTCTGGAGGTAATTTCTCTTCCTTAACACCAATAAAATAGTTAGTTTTTCAATTTTTTGTTTTAGAATATGATAGATTGCATAGTAATAGGTTAATTGCATGCATGTTCTACTTGATTGAAAGGATAATAGGTTTCTCCTAAGACCTAAATCTTTCACTAATTTAAATCAAAACCCTTATGTTAAAATTGTTTGAAGTTGTAATTGGAACATGGTTTTTGAGCTAAAGAACACACAACCTGTGAGACTTTGAGCCTAAATACATGGTTACATTATTTAACCATAACTATTTTATTCTTGTGTGTTCATTTATCTATGATTGTAATTTGAATTTTGTTTTATCCTATATGTCCATTATTTAGTGTATTTACATGCTTGCATATGATTGAGGCCATTATTTGTTTAGCTCACTTATCCCAAATAAGTCTACCCTTTTAATTACCTTTGTTAGCCACTTTGAGCCGTTTTAATCCCATTTGTTCTACATTTTACCATATTACTAGCCTTAAGCAGAAAAATAATTAAATATCCCTATTGAATCTTTGGTTAGCTTAAGATAGAAATTGTGTGTTAATTGAGTTTGGGAAGATTGTGGGAACAAAGGTTAATAAAGAAATGTGTCATGATAAGATAATGGAAATTTGGGTACCTACTCATGTGAAACTATAAAAGAAAATTGAAAATCTATGTGCATTGATAAGCTATGTTTATTTTTATGTTCAAAAAAAATTTATAATATTTTAGTAAATAAGGGGACAAAATTACCCCAATGATAAGTTAAAGTTCAACAATCAATGCACATGTGATAAAATCAAAATAAAGGTTGATGCATGAGTATGGAATGTGAAAAGAAAATTCTGGGTAGCTAGGTATGAAATTTAAAGTTATATAGAATATACATATATGATCAGGTGAAAGCTTGGGTTAATTAAAGATTCAATTTATAAGCTCACTTAGCCATATATACCCTTACCTTTACCTTAGCCCCATTACAACCTTGAAAAGACCTCATGATGTTTGTATTGGTACATTAAATGTTGTTGATTGATTAGGTGAAGAACAAAAATTAGAAAGCATGATTAGAGAAGGATAGAGTGATTACCCTATACACTAGAGAGATTAGAGTGCACACACACCATCAGTGAGGGTTCAATGCTCAACTCCATGTCCCCTGCTTTCACAAGCTGTCTTCTTACAAATTTACTCGCTTTTACTGTATGATTTAAACTAGTGGAATCTACTCTATGTTCTGTCTTAGAGAACTTATTTATTTTAATCAGATAAACAAAATCATATAGTTGCATTGCATTGCATGAGTCTTACATACCCCTATTCATTCATTTTTACCTCCTTCAACTAAGCATGAGGACATGCTAATGTTTAAGTGTGGGGAGGTTGATAAACCATTATTTTATGATTTATATTGTGTTTAATTGAGTGGTTTTATCAAGTCTTTCACCCACTTATTCATATGATTTGCATGTATTCACAATTCCTTCCTAAAATTGTTCTATGATTGAAAACTTGCTTCCTAAAGATCTTTTAATTGAATATTGTTTTATTCTCCTTTATACCATTCGATGCCATGATCTGTGTGCTAAGTGTTTCAAGCTTCATAAGACAGTAATGACTTAGAGAATGGAGAGGAAGCTTGCAAAGATGGAAGGAACACAAGAAATTGAGGAGATGACCAGCGAGAAGTGACGCGGGCGCATGGCTCACGCGACCACGCGAAATAGAGGAAATGGCAGTGACGCGCTCACGTGCCTGACGCGAACGCGTGGATTGGAAGCTGCACGAGTGACGCGAATGCGTGGACAATGCGCACGCGTGGCACAGAAAATGTTGAGTGACGCGAACGCGTGGACGACGCGGTCGCGTGGCGTGCACGATCTGCAAAATTTACAGAAGTCGCTGGCGTGAATTCTGGGCCGCATTCTAACCCAGTTTTCGGCCCAGAAACGCAGATTAGAGCCAAGGAACATGTAGAGACAAAGGACGACATTCATTCTGCATAATTTTTAGTTTTTAGATCTGATTTTACTCGTCCTCTAGGTTTTCTCTCTACACATTCATAGTTCTTAGGATTTTGTTTTTTATTGCTTTTTGGATTGGGATATCGAGAAGAGTTGTTACCTCCGTAAGACTTCATCTCTCTAGTTTGTTTTCTCTACTTTTTACTTACTCTTCCATATCCTTAATTTGTCCAGAGTACAATTGGATTATTTTTAGAATTATTTAATACAAAGACTGTTTTTTTAATTAATCTCTTTGATTATTGTTTATCATGTCTCTTTTTATTTCCCCTCTTTATTTTGTGAAGTCTATATTTATGATAATGGAGTAGTCCCCAACTTGATTGGGAGTTGATTAAAAGGAGAACCCTGAGTTGGAATACTCAAGAGTTCAATTGTAATTGGTTCGTTGTTGGTGGCTTGTTAGTCACTAACTCTAATCCTTCCCAAGGGAGAGGATTAGGACTTGTGAATAGAAGTTGGCTTTTGACTTGACTTTCCTTCATTCGTTGAGGGTTAACTAAGTGGAACAACTACTAATTATTAATTAATCTTGAGAAAATTCCAACAAGGATAGAACTTCCGATTAATCTTCTCCCGGTCAAGATTTTTATTTAAATTACATAAATTCTCTGATTTAATTTCCTGTTTATCAAACTCAAACCATTTTGGAAAACCTCTAATTAATAAAATAGCATATCTTTCTGCAACTCATTGGGAGACGACCTGGGACTCATACTCCCAGTATTCTAATTCTAATTTTGTGACAACTCTTTTCTAAATTGACAAGTGGATTTTTGTTGATTAAGAGCTGTACTTGCAATGCCATTTTTCTTAATAATTCTTAATCTGCCAATTTCCGCCACATCAATCCTTCTCTAACCATTCAGCACTTGGATCCTTATACCACAAAGTTGAAATGTTTTCCTTCGTGTACCCAAACTGTCTCACCTCTGCATATGCCTCAAATACAGACCAGCAATCACTCTCAACATCTTCGATCAATGTCTTTTGTCCCCCTATATACTGCAATGTCCTATTGTCATATCCAAATCGACCACCCCCCATGGTAGACACTAAGATTAAAGCTTCCTATCCCCTAAAACGAAAAAACAAAAAAATTTAAATCAAACCCTACCAGTTTCTAAAAACTAACGAAATCCATTACACATTATTAAGTTCAAGTTCCACAAAACCGAAACCAATGGTGCATACATACTTGATTCGAGATGAGAACAGCGGAACGACCTCCTTCCACAATCTTGCCAACGCAGTCCAAATACAGTGACGCTACTCCTCAAGTGATGATGAACCTCTATTAGGGCATCATTGAAGGTGAAAGATCAGTTTTCAAGTGTGTAATGTAAATGAGACACTGAAGCCCTTTCGCGGGAATGAAAATGAAGCGTTAAGGACTTCAGGGGCAAAGGTGTCCGAAAGAATTGTCTAATGGACGGGAGGATGTTTTTAAAGCATTTCTGAGCGTTGAGGATGATTTTAATAACAAAAAAAAGTCGGGGACGAATTTGATTTTTGCCTCAGACATTAGGGACGAAAAAAGTACTTAATCCTTTGATTTACATAGAAATATAAATGGAGACAATTAGGTAACATTTTTGGATTTGAGAGATTCAGATAATTTTTAACTTGGTTTGATTTATTGGGATACAATTTATACTCATATTTTACAAAATTTACATATATAAATAAATAAAATTTATTTAATAAAAATAATTTAATATTTATAATAATTAAATAATGACCAAATACACTTAAAAATTCCTAACCCAAAGAGTTTCTCCTAAACAAGAACCTTTTATTTTTAATATTAGAGTAGTAGTGGTATTTTTTTAAAATGTGGATTGCTGGAGTGTTATACTCAAATATTAAATTGTTTAATTAGAGAAGCAGAAATCGAACCGTCTGATTTATTAGAGGTACAAAAATCGAACCGTCCGATTTCTAAAGGTACACAAATCGAACCATCCGATTTGTAGAAATATAAAAATCGGACCATCCAATTTGTAAGAGGTACACAAATTGAACCGTCTAATTTGTATTAAAAAAAATTAAAAAATTTAAGATTCAGAATCAAACCCTTCAATTTGTGTACTTTCTACAATTTTAAAAAATATTAAAAAATGTTAACGTATATAACCACTTCCTAACCACTTCTACTTCCGTAACATAAAAATTAGCCCCTAAACAAAAGAGAAGCTCAAATGGATAGTTATATTGCACAGCAACAGAACCAGAGTGGTTGAAAGTTAGGCTGCTTCTTCGCCCTTGGTCTCTCTCTTTGAAGCAAGCAACAATGGCGCTTCCATCCGCATTCCAGGAACGGCTCCACCACATGGACCGCACTCGATGTGAACGCCTCTCTCTCCTCCAGGTTCCATTCTTATTTGAAACTTCGAATATTTTCTATGCATCCAACAAAACTAAGCGTAATCAAGCCCTTGTTCGTTGCAGGCGGAGAAAGAGTTGCAAGCAAACAAGTCTCGCGTTTTGGCCTCCAAGCTCGCCAACATCAGAGCCACCGAACAGAGATGCTTCCTTCTCGATCACAAAATTGCTTCCCAGAACTTCAACCTTCTCTCTCTCACTTCTCAAATCCACAACCTCGAAGCCAAATACGATTCCCTCTCCCAAATTTTCAGGTTAATGCCACCTCCCTTAATTACTCTTCTGGAATTGGAATTGGAACTGATTTTTGGCACTTTAGGTCGATTCAGAACGAGGTGGATGAGCTTGAGGAGTTGCGGGAAAAGAGGGATAGGTTTTACGAAGCTAAGATGGTGGAAATGAAGCAATTTAAGGAGGTTGCTGACGAGTTTGTGGTGAAATGTCGAAGGGACGTTCAGGGTTTGAGGAATAGAGTAAATGAGGTAACATTGACATCACAATTTGATGCAGCATTTCTACTGTTTTTCATTTCATGACAAAATTTATATTGGTGATTATTGATATGAAATTATTCTGAGATTGTTGCAAATTATTGAGATCAATATAAAATTAATTTTCACGGTGTTGTAATACAGTGAATACATCTACTTGTAAGTTTTTGAAGGTAATTAGGTGGTTGAATTAATAACTTCAACTATTGTGATAATATATGATAATAACATACTTCTATTCATAAGATTTTTTAAGTAGTAGGTTGTCGTTTATGTATAAATTTCATATACATTGGGTGTATATAAGAGTTTCAAAAATGTTACGAAATCAGCCACTAAATCAAATATGTATTTGTATATAAATACATGTGTTGTTTGACTCATTTTTAACGTGTATTTTATATAAGTGACTGATTTTGTGTACACAGTAGTATGGTAAAAGTTTTGTTCTTTTATAAATTTGTTGGATCCTTCTTTTTCAAGAAATGTGTGATATATATGTCAAACACTAGCTCCCACAACCTGCTAAAATGAAATTGGTTAACTATTTGGGAGATTGATCATCTGTGAGATCTATTTGCCTTCTTCTTCTTCTTCCATATATTAGATTAAAAGGAATGTTAGCTTCAGCTTTCCATCACATTGCTTCATCATGCTATCAATATGCATGAAGTGCAGCAAATGTGAGGTTAATATGGTGCATTGCAAGGAGATTGAACTGAGCTATGGATTGTGTTCTGTATTTTCAGTTGAGGTCATCTTTCATTGAACTGAAAGGTAACAACCAGAATTCATGTAATTCGGAGATAGTTATGGCAGAAAAGAGAAGGTTGGAACTGCAGGCTGAAAAGGAGTGTGTTTATAGAAACTTGGCCTCTAATCAGCAAATAAAAGCACAGTTGCAAAAGCAGCTTCAGAATATTTTGATGACACAGACTCAAGAGAAGAGAAAGTGAATAGACCTAGAATTTGTTACTACCTAGCTAACTTTGATCATCAGCTGCACGTTGGATCTCCCTGTGGACAC
>NC_029788.2:40072827-40079112 GCF_000816755.2 Arachis ipaensis | reverse complement strand
GGCTTGCCAAGATTGTTAATTGTAAAGAAATGCAGTAAGCCAGTAAATATCAGTTTTGTAACAAAACACAATCTACATCTGATGGTATATTTCGCATTTTAGAAACAGAATTTCATGATCAAAACCTATAAAAGGAAAACATGGTTATAAAAATTTACTTTAATATTCTAAATTGGAAACTTCAAATACATAGATATTAATAAGAGTTAATATACATGCACTATAAAATGCTTAAATTTTTTCATTACATTATTATTTTTTTTTTCAGTCTCGTTCAGTAATCTAAGCCCACGTAGATAGAATTCAATGGGTAGATAGAATTGAATTTAAGCTCAACAAAAAATAGTTTTCATCCGGATGTAACTTGGGGCCCACGGCATCGCCACTTTTATGAGAGACGCAGAAACGAGAAAAATGAAAGTCACATTGTTGTGCAAAAATTGAGTAAATGCAAATAGAAAGAGTCGCCTTAATTACCATGACCGTGAATAATAATAGAAAATTTAATTTATCTTTTAAGTTTTAAATAAAAAGTTAAAGGACTTTGATAGTAATTTTTTTTTTTGGGAATATATACAAGAGTTATTTGAAAAAAAATCTTGATTCTACCTAAAGTAGATGATGAAAGACTTTGAAAAAATATGTGTTGAATTCTATTGTGCATCAATTCACTGAATGTATTATTCCCGGTGTTATGCAGAGAAAAAACTTCTTTGCATCATATATCTCACAAACTAGGAATAAATGCAACCAAACTAATTGTCTAACCACTCCTAACCGATTCTGTTATTGGAGTTCAACTCTTCTGTCCTATCTCCCCCCACACACCCCAAAACTTAAGGGTGCTCTTGAAGTGACCTTAAGTTTGTTTTTGAAGCATGTAAAGACTGATAAGTAGAGGAGTTTAATTAGATATCAGCAATTTAATCTGTGCCTGGGATATGAACTATATGTAATTTTTGCTGGTTCACTCTCTCCCTAACAAAATGCAGTCTGAATTCGAAATATTTGCTTCGATGATGAAGAATTGGATTGTGAAATAATTGAACTACACTTTTATTGTCGCAATATATAACTGGAGTGGTTGGAATGTTGTATTACAAAGATAAGATAACAAATTCTGGAGCCAAACAATCTCTGAAGTAGTATCTGATAAGGCTCTAAACTCTGCTTCAGCACTTGATTTTTTGCTGGACCATGCAATCAAATTATCTCCTATGTAAACACAATAACCAGAAGTGGAGTGTCTATCATCCATATCCGAAGCACAATCTGCATTTGAAAAAGCAAAAATTCTCAAGTTAGTGCAGGGGTGAATAATTCCAATTAAGTATCTCAAAATTCGCTTAACAGCCCTCCAATGAGTTTCAAGAGAATTATGCATATATTGTGCTACTTTATTTACTGAATAGAAAATCTCAGGTCTAGTGAGGGTGCAATATTGGAGAGCACCCACCACAGTCCTATAGTGTGTAGGATCACAAAAGAAAACAGCACCATCTTTTGTTAATTTTTCTGATGTAATCATGTGAGTGGGGATTGGAGGGCATTAAGCATGCCAGTTTTGTCAAGTAAATCACAGATGTATTTGGTTTGGCATAAATGGCATGCACTTGAATCAAGTTGTTTAGCTTCAATTCCTAAAAAAGCCTAAGCTCTTTAAAGAAAAAATGTTATGCAGCTGTTGAATAAAAAAAAGAAATAGCCATAGGCTGTCCCCTGTTATTAAAAAATCATCTACATAAACATGAACATAAATAATAGAGTTAGATGATGAAAGACTTTGAAAGAATATACGTGTGTTGAATTCTATTGTGTATCAATTCACTGAATGTATTATTCACTCTGTTATGCAGAGATAAAACTCCTCATTATATATCTCACAAATTAGGAACAAATGCAACCAAACTAATTGTCTAATCACTCCTAACTGTTTCTGTTATTTAATGCAAAATTTTTTGAAGACCTATTTAAATATATATTCTTTGATTTCTTATATTTTTAAAAATAATTTAAAATTTTATTCATTTAATAGAAAAAAAAATTAAGACACTCATAAATTACAATGTCCTATTAAAGTATTAATATTAGTGATGACTCCAAAATTCTAGACTCTAGAATCTTCTTCTTTGGGTATATAGACCATAGAGGGAAAGAATAGATTGTGAAAACCGGATCAGTCAACAAATTGTTTTAATTATCGGTTCACTGATTTTCTGTCCAACCGGTTAAACTGTTGGTCCAACCAACAAATCGTTTTATAATAAAATTCGAACTTAGAAAGTTAGAACCTCAAAATGTTCTGAAGGTAAGTGAGGAACTAATAACCTTGCCGATAATAATGTTCTGAATATTTTTGTGTCGAATATTATTGTCAACTCAATAAAAAAACAGTTTAGAGTAAAAAATCCCAAACGAAAAACATAACAGAAGAAATAATCATAACTAAAAATTAGAATAAGGAATCAGTTCAGAAACAAAATTCAAAACAGAACCAAAGCCCAAAATAAAAAATTAGAACCGAGAACAAATAATTATAACAAGAAATCAGAGTAAAAAATAATAACAACCAAGACCAAATGATCAGATCCAAAAAAAGAAAAATAGAACAAATTAACTATAAGTAAAAAAGAAAGGTTGAAATTCAACAGCTAACTGCAAATAAGAAAAATAGATGCAAGAGTTTCAGAGAGCTGGGTGAAGGATGTGGAGGAATGCGACTGTTTACTGCGCTGCACCGCGGAGGACGACAGCAGCTGCGAGTTCCGCGGATGACGACGGTCGACGGGTTCGAAGTGCGACTGCGGGAGAGGGCGACGGACGAGTTCCGCGGAGGACGACGGGCGACGGCCGCTGCGACTGCGAGGGAGGGAAAGGGTGAGCCAGGGACTGCGACGGTGGAAGGGCTGAGCGGCGCTGAGGAGGAGAGTAGAGAGGGGCTGAGTCTGAGGGTTGAGGGAGAGACTGGAATAACGGCGCTGGAGGAGGGGAGAGTGTAGTAGTGTATTGGATTATTAGGGTTAGGTTTAAACGAGGGATTGAGTTTTGAGTTTTGACGACGGCATTTTGTGAGAACCGGCCGGGTACCGGTTCGATCCGACCACCCAGAAACCAGCCGGTTCAGAGGTTTCTAAACGGTTTGGGATTGGCGGGAGCAAACCAAATCGTATTAGTGTCCGGTTCGTGGTTGGACCGGTCCGATCCAGTTTTCAGAACCCCTAGTAAAGAAAATCCAAACAGCCCGAAACGCCCGTCATTTTGTAGTATAATTACCATGTAGGTTCTAGCATTTTCCACAGCATCGTATATAAAACTCAAAATTCCATAACACTAAACACACCACTGTAACTGTGATTTGGTGAAGAAGAGAAAATGGCGGAAGAGCTATCATTGGATTTGGAAGAGCTTCGTCACCTCCACAGCATCGCCAAAAGACCCCGAACCCTCTCTATCCTCTCCAACGAGATTTGCAACCTCGAGAAGGTTCTTTTCTTAAAAAAGAGATAATTATATGTTTTTCCTTTTCCCTTTTTTTTTATACTTTGAAATCTAATTTCTTCGTCATTGCTTTTTGTTCGTTATTTGCAGTTATCATCAGAGGCGTCTTCTGGAAAGGCTTCGCAGATTCCAGCACCTATTTCAACCGCAACTAGGGTTCCATCCGAAGCCGCAATCCATTATTCTCCCCTTGCATCCTTCAGTTGGGATCAGGATAACGATAAAGTTAAGGTATCATCGGTTTTTGAATATAATCAACAAGTAATGCCTTTTTCTTGTGCTAATCACATGTTTGATTACTCATGGTGGACGCTGCTATCAGAGGAAACAGATTTATGACATTATAAACGTCAATTCAAGCGACGTCACTAGAAATATGCCATTTGTTATCTCAATTTTTTTTTGTTATATTACTATAAACAAGTTAATAAACAAGTTCTATTGTAGGTGTGATTATTTTGGTAACTGATGAAAATGTGTGAATCAATGATTTAGTAACTGATTTTTATTGTGTACGGAGTATTTTTATATAACAGTATTCCTAAATATTGACTCAACTAGATATTTCCAATGTATTGAAATCTTAATTTTCAAAAAGAGCGATGTTACATGATCAAATTGGTCAACGAAGGTATGTTTATACTAAATTCTAAATCGTATTAGTATAAAAATAAAGTATTAGTTCAAAGTGTTGGCTAATATTGATAAAAAGTATTGGCCTCATCACATTTCTGGTTAAAAAATGGTCAATTTTACTCATGTTAGTAGGTAGGGAGTATGTCTTCGAGGATCTATTAGGAGCATAAATCATTTGTTGCAAAAAAAAAAAGAAATATATGGATATTGGATAAATACCTTAGGGAGTTTGTTTATATTACCATAATATTTGACATAGTTGAGGTTATCTGCTACTGCTACTATTTATTAGCATGAGACTTATGTGGTAACGATGCTTTTATTTTATTTTAATTTTTTTATGGCAGATATATGTTTCTCTTGAGGGAGTTGATGAGAGTAAGATTCAGTCCGAGTTTAAGCCAACATCCTTTGATGTTAAGTTCCATGACATTCTAGGGAAGAACTACCGGTGTGCAATACCAAAATTGCACAATGAGATAGTGCCAGAGAAATGCAAGATTTTGGTCAAGCCTACAAGGGTGGTTATCACCCTGGTCAAGGCTTCCAAAGGAAATTGGATGGATTTGCACTTAAAAGAGGACAAGGTATTGTATTGTAATTCTTTTGACTGACTTTACTGGCTTCTTTCCCTGCTAATCAATAGGATAAAGTGGTAACTTTCTTTTGTTAATCTTACAGCTGAAGCCTAATTTGGATAAAGAGAAAGACCCAATGGCAGGAATCATGGATTTAATGAAGGTAAGATTCTGTTTTATTGTTTTCCTTTTTAATAATGAATATGATTTATTGCTATTTTCCCATTTCCGAAAGTCGAATTTGAGATATATTATTAGGATTTAAGGGCTTATGTGAAGCACATTAGCCAATGTTGTTTATCTATTCTTGGTATTGATTATTGAATGAGATTTCCTAAAGTGAAGATAATTGCAAAATGAAATAGTCAGATCAGTTATTGGTTTATGGTTTAATGGTGATTAGTCCTTAACGTGTTCTCTTTATAACTTTTCCACTTTAGGAGATTCAAATTCCTTAGTGATATAAGTTATTGTAGCTAATCATGGCTAATTATAGTGAAAGATGTATTTGTAGTTTCTTGGCTTTGATACGGAAAACCCTGAATGTGACATATACTAAGCATGAATTTTAAATTTTTAATATTGCAGAATATGTACGAGGAAGGGGATGATGAGATGAAGAAAACAATTGCAAAAGCATGGACTGATGCAAGAACCGGCAAGACGGCTGACCCATTGAGTGGCTATCGTTGAGCAAAGAACTGGTGGTGTAAAAATGTCAATTTTCTTTTTCTAGAGAATCGGTTGCCCGTTTTAGTCGCATTTTGCATGGTTTAGTGTTCTTGAATTGAATTAAATGAATGCTTGGCACTGTGTCAATGGCATTTGTAGGTGGAGCAGATGTGAAGTTATTGTTGCTTTAATTTTATTAAAACACTAGTTTTTTTCTTTTTCTCCCCCTTTTTCTTTTGGTGCCATCGTCAATATTACAAAAATTTTATGTGAATTGGGTGGCTTATGGCGATTATTAATATTTTTCATTACCTACTTTCAATTAAAAAAGTAAACTCATTATTAATTCTTCCCACGTTATCACTTATCAATTATCATACTAGAATTGAACATTCTATTTCAGTGGGTTTTTCCCCGTCTCTTCAAGTGTGGAGCTTCTAAAGAACTATGCTTTCGAAAAGGATTAAAGGAACAATGAAGTTGTGAGGGTTTTCAATTCATTTTAAAATTATATTGCAAATTTATGAGGTTTAAAATCTTACAATAGATTTTACAATGTAATAGTAGTTTTGTTGGGATTAGAACTACCACAAATACCAAAAAATCATTCACAAACGTGTACTATAGTGTAGATGACAAATTGAAAAGAAACAAATGTGGTTAACATTACATATTATGGAAGACTAATTTAAGTGAGTGGAAATTTGGAAATTAGTTTAACGAGTGAATGGAATTTGAAATATGATCATTTATTTAATTAATTTTATATCATTAAACATTAGATTAAATGATCAATTTGATAAAATCATTTAAACTAATGGTTTTATAGATAAAATTCAAATTTTGAATTAATTGATTTTTTTTAATAAATACTATAGTTATCTATATCTTCGTAGTTAAA
>NC_029788.2:40060012-40072637 GCF_000816755.2 Arachis ipaensis | reverse complement strand
TATTTTATTAAATATTTTTTTATATATTTTTTGTCCTATTTAAAGAATATAAAGTAAAAAATCAAAAGTTTATGAGTTATAGTTCAAATGGCATAGTTTCTCCATACTCATCTAAGAGATTGCGGGTTCGACTCTCCCTATTTTTGGTATAAAAAAAAATCAAACTTTACTAAACAATTAAAAAAATAAATTACGATAATTTTTTTACTTTTTTTTTAATTTAAAAGTCAAACTTTTTTCTAATATTTATCTTTCTCATATCCATACATGTCATACATGTCATCTATGTAACGATGCTTTTTTTTTATTTTTTTATTTAAATTAAAAATATATAATATTTACCGATTTAAATAAACGTACAACTATTTACTCAAATACATTTTGGGTCACATCTCGGATGCCGCGGGAAAAACCACACTAAAAACGTATCACGGATGCACTGCTACCGTATTGTGACACGCCACGTGCTAGTCATATCTCGGATGCACCAGAGATATGAACAAAATTATATTTCGGATACAGTGGGTCCGTGATATGACCATAATTAGTTTTTACCCACTACATCTGAGATATGTACAATTAGAGTGATCAGGGGCAGTGCATCCGAGATATGGTCTGGAGCGTATATAAACCCACAACATCCGAGATCAGCGTGGATTAAGGTCATTTTTTTCAAACTTTTGAGACTCTGCACGTGTGAAAGCGAGATTCTTCACGAGCTATGGCCCCGAGCATATGTCCGCACAGGAGACATTAATAGGTTGAATGATACTTAGCACGTAGCTGGAGCGTTGGACTTTGAGGTTAGTGTTTAATGGTTTTTTTTTTTAAATTTAAATCGGTAAATGTTATATTTTTTAATTTAAATAAAAAATATCCGTGTTTAATAGGTTTAAGATTTGTAGATTTATATAATTATCTTGTAATGCGTTTAGGGTGTTAGTCTTTAGTAACTTAGAAATTTATATATTTTTGTTACGTTTAACGTAAACGTATAGGTTGGTACATTATAGGTTGTAGTACTATTTAGGGACAATTAATGATTTAGATGTAACTAATATCCGACATACCAGGGACGTTGAGCGGTGTTTCCACCCGGCAAGGGACAACTCCTCCAAGGCACTATCAGACTCCTCCTCCACCACCGCACCAGTCAGGTTCTGCTCCGTCACCCCACTTTGAGACTCCATCCCTGCCACCGCCGACTCTACCATCCGATACTGTATGGAGATCACCTCCTACGCCTCCTCCCATGACTGTATCAGCTGCTCCTCCTCCCATGACTGTATCAGCTCCTCATCCGCCACCATACCAGTGTCCACCACTCACTTCCAGCCAGCCAGGTGTTTGTCCTCGTCCATACTGTTCTCCCAAGTTGTTCCGTCTTTGTGGACGTGAGACTAGACACCACTTGAATCCTGCCGCTGGACGGCATTAGTTACTATTATTCATATATGTATTTTGCTTAATACTTATATTTATAGACCCCATCAAATGTATGATTCTTTTTTAGTGCATCCAAATGTATAATTTGACTTGTTTATCCATGTAAATATATGTCTTTTAAAAAAAATATTGTAATGATTATAAATAAAAATTGTCATGCACACTTGACCATATCTCGGATGCATTGCCACTGATCACTCTAATTGTGCATATCTCGGATGCAGTGGGTAAAAATTAATTTTGGTCATATTACGGATGCACTGCATCCGAAATATGACTAACACGTGTCGTGTCACAATATGGTAGCAGTGCATCTGTAATACGCTTTTAGTGTGATTTTTTCTCACTGAGATGTGACTCAAAATGTATTTTAGTAAATAGTTGTATGTTTATTTAAATCGATAAATATTTATTTTTAATTTAAATAAAAAAAATCCGCTCTTTTTCCATTCTGAATTTGTACTTTGTAGTGTTGAATAAGGCGGGAACAGTTACAAGAAATTCAAATTTTCTGCAAGTGGTGTACAAATGGTAACTGTTAGCTGATATTAGGCTAGTCTATAAATAGAGTTTTAGGAAAACATTGTAATCAGTTCAGTTCTTTTTGGAAAACACTTAGAAACCCAAAAAACACTCTCAGCCCTTGGCATCACAGAGTAAAATTGGGAATCTTAAATAATTCCTCTGAACTCAAACACTTGTACTTTACTTTTTTCCAGTTTTTATTAATAAAATTCATCTACTTTTACGTCTTTTTCTCTTTTACGTTCATGTTTCTTCCTTCATCTTCTTTTTAATTTCCTGTTTGCTTTAATTTCTGCATTTTACTTTGCCTCCAGCACCTTGCATGTTTTCTTTTCATCTTTAATTTTACTTTTGAAGCTATAATTGAGACCTTGAGACATCCACAAAAGGAGTCGTTTTCACTCCTTAAATTAAGATTGTGAAACAAAACTCGAAAATTGTTGATTTATTTGTTGTTAACAATGGAACAAAAATTTGAGTAAAACAAATTGGCACGCCTGGTGGGACCTTGTCAATAGGTTGTAGTTTGTCAAAAGAAAAATCAAGAGTTTTTGAATTTGCATGTGGTTGCGCAGTGGTAAGTTCGTGCGTCCAGAGCTAAGGAAATCAGCGTCAGTTGACATGTCAAATACTTCTGCAGCATCTTCTTTTACTTCTAGTGATGAGATTAGAGGAAATGAATTCGGAAATTCTCCTGTGGTTTCAAACGTAGAGTCTACCTTGATGTCAGTGAAGTATGATGGCGTTGGCCATGCCCATACAGGGTTAAATGCAACTAACATAAATACCGTGGGGTGGCCGCCATATGGCTTGCCACCGGGGTATGTCTCCTCCATGGTGACACAAGGATTGCCTGTGCCTCTCTACTCAACTTTTCAAAATCCTATTTATCAAAATCCATATGGCATGTCAAATGTACCTGTTTCTGGGGCGTCAGGCTCACACGTATCACAACAAAATTTTTCACATTCTATTAATATAGGAAATAATAGTGCATCTAATCCTACTACATCCACTGTCACTAGGGTAGAAAATTCTAGACCTGTATTTCCTGACATGTCAAGAGCAATGCCTGTTAATCAACCTAGTCAAACTGTGGGATCTTTAGCAAATATTAGGCAACAAATGGATGAAAGTCACCATGATCTAGTAAACATGTTAACTCATCAAATGGTGACAGTTTTAAATCCTCTTTTAGAAAACACAAACACTAGAATTGAACAATTAAATAGGCAAGTTAATAGGATTGCTACTGTGGTAAATTTAGAAGAAAATGATAACCAGGGTTTAAGATTTGATAATGTCAATCAAAATGGTGGAGCAATTCCTAATTATGATGTCCATATGCCTAGACATGATCAAAATGCTGATGATATGTTAGAAAGACTTAGGCAAAACAACTTAGGGGGACATTATAATCTAGCAAGAAATGTTGAACAAGTTTTAAACCGTTTGGGATTTAATGTTGGTTGCTTAAATAGGCCATATTTTGTGTCTACTTTTCCTGAATGTGTCCAACAAGCAGAGCTCCCAAGGGGTTGAAAAATTCCAAAATCCCTTACAAAATTTTCTGGAGAAGAAAATGAGTCTACAGTAGAGCATATTGCTCGATATACTGTTGAAATTGGGGAAGCAGCTTCTAATGAATATCTCAAGATGAGATACTTTCCTTCTTCTTTAACAAAAAATGCATTTACATGGTTCTCCAACTTGAGACCAAATTCTATTCATTCTTGGGCGCAGTTAGAAAGAAATTTTCATGATCAGTTTTTCCGAGGTGAATTAAAAGTTAGTCTTACGGATTTATTCTCTGTCAAACGTGCAGAAGGAGAATCCATTGAAACTTATTTGGCGCGATTTAGAAACATGAGAAATAAGTGTTTTACTCCGATTCCGAAAACTGAAGTTGTCAAAATGGCTACTAATGGGTTAGAATTTGGAGTTAGGAAGAAACTTGTCAATCAACATACTTTAGATCTTTCCCAGTTAGCTGAAAGAGTAAGACAGATAGAACAAATTAAGAAAGAAAAAGAAAATTTTAAAAAGGGTTCAAAAAAGGTTGCATATGTTAATTGTTTTTCTGATAGTAGTGATTCAGATGAGAAGGAGATTTATATTGCTGAATTACGTGGGGGTCCTCCTTATGTATGCAAATCTTTGAAGCCTGTTAAAGGAAAAGAAAAAGTTTCTTCTTATTCTAAAGTTGAAAATAAGACTTATTCTTTTGATATTTCTAAGGCAGATCAAATATTTGAGGTTTTATTAAAAGATAAGCAGCTTATTTTACCTGAAGGAAAAAAGAAGCCTACAGCTGATGAAATAAAGAATAAGAAATTTTGTAAGTTTCATCAGGTATTTTTGCATACCACTAATAATTGCGTCCGTTTCAGGGACTTGATACAAAAAGCAATTGAGGAGGGAAGATTGAAGTTTGAGGATAAAACTACTATGAAGGTGGACACTGAACCATTTGCTACTGACTCAAATTATGTCGAGCCATTCAATTTGTCTGTCAACATGGTAGAAGTTGATGCCACAATAGTTAGTGCTAAAGATGAAAATAAGGACTTGAGAATCTTTGAGCAAGATAAGAAGCCAGTTTATCCTCGTCCTGGTGAGGATCTGTTAGATTTTTTGTTGAGAATTAAAGAATCTGATAGCACTATCGCCATATGCCCAAAGTGCAATGCTGTTTTTGACAAAGAAGCTGCAAAAGAGTTTGAAAAGTACAAAGTTGAAGAGAAAGAAAAGGCTGAGTTGAGAAAGAAGATTGCTGAAAAAGAAAATGAAACTAACGAGCTAAAGCGGAAGATAGCCGAGGGAAAACAAAAGTTGGGCGGTCAAACTCCTTTGAACAAGTGCGTCAACAACACTGGGGTACAACCCGTCAACCAGAAGATGAAGACTGTGGTCATGATTGATGAAAAACCTGATGGATTTTCTCAAAAGGCAAGAGTTCCTCCCACCAAAATTTCAAACAATAAATGGGTCCAGAATGTGAGAAATGTGCATAATCAACCTATTGCTTTTGCGAGAGGAAAAAACAAATGGGTGAAGCCTAGACCTTTTAAGCCCAGGTACTATGAGTCTCAATTATGGAACATGAATCATGCACAAGACGGAGGTAGTATATATATTCCAAAAAATGTGCCTGTTCCCTCAAAGCCAATTTATTCTTGTTATAATCTTAACATGCAGCAGGTTCCTAATTATTCTCCTTGGCCCAATTGTCAAATGTTCCAAAGTATTCTCCTTTTACAACTTTTGGGCAAAAAGAGAATATACCTGAGTATGTTCCTTTAGATCCATACAAGGGACATGGTGTAGATTTTCCTCCTTTGCCAACCATAACTAAGTTTGTAGAAACAGTCAATTCTTCTAATCACCCTAAATGCAATAAAAATGCAAAGAAGAATCTTGCTGGAAAGAAAGTAATGGTTGAACACAAGGGAGAAAAGGATGAAGATTTAATTACTGATAATTTTGACACTGGTTTTGATGACAGCTTAGAAGCAATATTTGGTGTTAAGCAACCTATAGCTGTGGTGTCAATACTGCCTGAGGAGTATAGTCAAATCCGGGAAGTAGAGTCATTAGAAGATGAGTGTTATGATGTCTTTTGTCTTTTCTGGAAGTGAATGCTTGTTACTAGATGACAATATGTGTGGTGGAGGATTGTTTGAGAAACCTACTGAAAATGACAAGGAGCATTTGCGTCCATTGCATATCAAGGCTCGTGTTGATGGAAGTATAGTTAATAAGATTTTAGTTGACGGGGGAGCTGCTGTCAATCTCATGCCTGAAAGAATGATGGGAAGGCTTGGAAAGACTGAAAAAGAGCTAATTAAAAGTAGCATTGGGGTAACAGATTTTAATGGAAGGACTTCTTCTGTTAGAGGTGTGGTTCTGCTGTCAATTGAGGTTGGTTCTGTCAATAGGCCAACTCTATTTGTTGTTGTTCCTTCTAAAGCTGGTTTTAACTTGCTTTTGGGACGTGATTGGATTCATGGAATGGGTGCTATTCCATCCACTCTACATCAAAAGTTGATTTTCTGGAACGAAGATGGAGGAGTGGAAGAAGTTCCTGCTAATAATAGTACATGTTACTATGATGAGATGCATGTGGAGTTCAGGATGTATAATCTTGGAGTCAAGCCACTGACAGTTGACACCAAGGCATTTAATCCTGAAAGTATTGAGATGTGTAAAATAGATATGAATGGTTTTATTTAAAAAAAATGCATCAAGTTTAAGATCTTGGACAAAAATAATCTCTCATTGACATTTGAGTATGTACTTCATAAATACAAAAGCCTAATTGACTTAGAAATTCTGTTGAGTCTCTTAGCGCTTGGAGTCAAAACTATTAGAATGTTAGTGTGGAGATTTTATAGGATTAGAAATTCTTTCAATCATTGCATATCTTCAAGTGAGAAATCTTGGGGGCATCTTGTTTGACAAAATATAATTTTTATAAGAAAATTATTAAAAAAAATAATTAGTTATTTGGTAATATTCCTATATATAGTATTTATATCTATTTTAAATTAAATTAGATCATTTGATAGTTAGTTATTTATTTAAATTTTGAAATTAACATCAAACAAGAAGTGCGGGAACAGTTACAAGAAATTCAAATTTTCTGCAAGTGGTATACAAATGGTAACTGTTAGCTGATATTAGGCTAATCTATAAATAGAGCTTTAGAAAAACATTGTAATCAGTTCAGTTCTTTTTGGAAAACACTTAGAAACCCAAAAAACGCTTTCAGCCCCTTGGCATCACAGAGTAAAATTGGGAATCTTAAGTAATTCCTCTGAACTCAAACACTTGTACTTTGCTTTTTTCCGGTTTTTATTAATAAAATTCCTCTACTTTTACGTCTTTTTCTCTTTTACGTTCATGTTTCTTCCTTCATCTTCTTTTTAATTTCCTGTTTGCTTTAATTTCTGCATTTTACTTTACCTCCGACACCTTGCATGTTTTCTTTTCATCTTTAATTTTACTTTTGAATCTACAATTGAGACCTTGAGACATCTACAAAAAGAATCGTTTTCGCTCCTTAAATTAAGATTGTGAAACAAAACTCGAAAATTTTTGATTTATTTGTTGTTAACAATGGAACAAAAATTTGAGTAAAACAGTGAGTTAATTGAGTTCTACTATTTTAATTTAGATGATTAAGATCTATTTTTTCATTTTACTAATTTTTTTCTTTTAAAAAAATTGATCCAAAGAAAATATATGTGCCAGGACGAAAAGTTAGTGGTGAAGATGACAACATTATCTGAACTCGCGGTATCTATTCTATCTCTACTCGTTTGGAATGGATAATTATCATATGTAAAATAATTAATAATATTATCTTATTTTTAATTTTTTATTTTAATTTACGTTATGTATATAATGATTTTATGCAAATTATTGTAAGACAAGAAAGAATAAAAAAGGACAAAATTCTAACTCAAATGATATAATTTCTCCCTACTTATTTAAGAAATCGTGATTCGAATCTTCTACTCTTTCGTAAAAAAAAAAATATTCCTTTTGATTAAAGACTTTCTGTTTTAGCAATTAAAGACGGTTAAAATTTAAATATTCAATATATATGATATTAAGCATTTCTAAAAATATGAATAATGAATAAATGGGTATTTCAGTGATATAACTAATTATCTGAAAGAAAATGAAATATTTTGCTAAAGTGTAAATCCCATATTTCATTGACTATCAATCCACATTTCAATCTTATTATAAAGTAAAACTATTTTTATATTTTTAACATCGTTAAATTCACAATAAAAATATTTTATGTATGATAGAATCTCATCTGTTTTCAAAATTATAAATTTAAAACACTTTCAAAGCTTAGAAATTATAAAAAAGAGTATAACAACTAACAAGTAACAAACAAATTAAATATTTAGAGAGAGAAAATTTATATTTTTTATTTTTTTTGGTGACATTTATATTTTTTATTTGATAAATACATTTAACCTCCTTCTTTTTGAAAAATTAAAAAACAAGTCGTTGTTAAGTACTTAAGCATGCTATTAAGATAAGTTATCTTATCACCATCTTACTAATTACTAATTTAATTTCTTTTGACAGAACAGCAGATACGAAAACCAGCCTCATCTTTTCTTGTTCTGCCTGTGCTCTCTTCATTCACACTAGCATTAGTATACTTAAATTCATTCTCTTTTCATTTTTCAACCATCTAAAATTTAGTAGACAAAAATCACACACACAGCCAAGCAAAAAAGGAAAATTAATTAAAAGGATAAAAAGCGAAACCATAATTCATTGGTCGTGTTTGTACGTGAAGGAAACAAAAAAAGAAAAAAAAGAAAAAAAGGAATCAAATGCCGTTTTACTCCAAAATCATGGACGAAGGAGCAGCTGCTTCAGCATTAGCATCATCAGCAAAAGCCAAAACCAGAAAACCCAAATCCACTCTCATCTCTCGAATCCACGCGTTCTTCCACGCCATGAACCGAAAACCACTCCTCAAACAAACCCTAATTACATTCTCTCTCTTCGGCGTCCTCTACGCGCTCTTCAACGCCTTCTTCAACCCTTCCCTCGACGCCGACGCCACCGCCGCTACAACCACCGTGCGCTCCGCCATACTCGCCGCCGCCGGAGGTGGCGGCCGTGGTGGCTCCCCTCCCGTTAAAGTCTATTTGTACGATCTCCCACACAGGTTCACCTACGGCGTCATACAGCAACACTCGCTGGCGCGTGGTGCACGTGCTCCGCACACCGTCTCGTCGCTCAAGTACCCTGGCCACCAGCACATGGCGGAATGGTATCTATTCTCGGATCTTACCCGACCCGACTCGGAACGATCCGGATCGCCAGTTGTTCGCGTCATGGACCCCGAGGAGGCGGACCTGTTCTTCGTTCCGTTTTTCTCTTCGTTGAGCTTGATTGTCAATCCTATTCGGCCCGCGGGCTCGGGACCGGGCCCGGAGAAACCCGCGTACAGCGACGAGGAGAATCAGGAGGCGCTGGTGGAGTGGCTGGAGGCGCAGGAGTATTGGAAAAGGAGCAACGGAAGGGATCACGTGATCGTTGCTTCGGATCCGAACGCGATGTATCGGGTTTTGGATCGGGTCAGGAATTGCGTTCTGCTGGTTGCGGACTTCGGGAGGTTGAGGCCTGACCAGGGGTCGCTGGTGAAGGACGTGGTGGTTCCTTACTCACACCGTATACGGAGCTACGACGGTGACGTCAGCGTAGAGAATCGCAAGACGTTGCTGTTCTTCATGGGCAATCGGTATCGCAAAGAGGTGATGTGATTTTTTTTTATGCATGCAATTATTGGTGGTTGATTGTTATAATTGTGAATTGGAAGCCTTGATGTTAATTTTTTGACACGGTGTGTTTAGAACCAATATTAGGATGAAAAAATTCTGTTTAAACTAGCTGAGTGCAAATTGTGCAACGGCCTTCCTGAGCCTTTGAAAATTTCTGTTGCCTATGAATCTACATGTTTGATGGCAAATGGAAGGGTAATGATTTTGATACACAGTGCTACTTTGATGATTTTCCATCTACCAAGGATCCTCCTTAGAGACCTTCTTTGCATAGCTAATTCTCTTTCTCTTTCTGCATTGATGTTTCTTCTTTGGTATCTTTGGAAAAACAATACTGCTATTACTTTGTCTTTTGCTTCATGGGAGCTAGCTGGAAATGATACTAATTCATAGTTTTGTCATAAGAGTTCCCGCTGCCAATGCGAGGCTGCATGATCTGTAAGCACCTCTTTAAACTCTTGGTGCTTGGAGCCTGGAGCCATACCATATATAAGTTCTTCTAAGACTTAACTTCATATTAACATTACGGTAATTGAATTGAACTGATACACACACAAACTTGGGTAATTTTCTACTTTCTGGGTGTTGTATGTTGTTGGTGTCCTAAAAACATGTGCTTGGTGCTGTGACAGTGTTGCTTTTTATTCCATATAATGACCAGAATATTGCCTTTGATTCAGGTGCCTCGCTCGTACAATAGGGATTTTGTTGTGTTGATTATTTTATCTCCTTATATATTGTACAGGGAGGGAAAATTCGTGATATACTCTTTCAAGTTCTTGAAAAGGAAGAGGATGTCATAATAAAACATGGAGCACAATCCAGAGAGAGTAGACGGGCGGCTTCACAAGGCATGCACACATCGAAGTTCTGTTTACATCCTGCTGGAGATACTCCATCAGCCTGTCGACTCTTTGATGCTATAGTTAGCTTATGCATTCCAGTGATTGTCAGTGATAATATCGAGTTGCCTTTTGAAGATACTATAGACTATAAGAAGATTGCTTTATTTGTGGACACTGATTCTTCTATAAAGCCAGGATATTTGGTATCAAAGTTGAGAGCAGTGACCGCTAAGAGGATCCTTAAATATCAGAAAGAATTGAAAGAGGTTAGTAGTGCTGGTATAATTTTCTCAATAAATTTCTTGTTATGCTACAAATGTTTAATAAGTCTGTTTAGGGTACATTCCTTTTGCACATTAGAAGAATGCTTCCCCACAAGACCTGTAACAATTTGAGGGTTTCACTGATTTGTCAAAACAAAACTTGAGTAAGAAACTTGAATCAATGTTGTAGGTCTTCATTGCTTCTCCTCTAGATGGCTAAATCCTAGATGTATCATGAATCATGGACACCCTTGAATCTGTGTCATGTACTGTAATTGTCTTGCATGCTTTGATCCCTCCTTTTGATTTTGATTTTATTTAAAAAAAAAATATAGGAGGGTGTTCTAGTTAACATTTGTTTTTATCCCTCCCCCCCCCCCCCCTTTCCTCTTTTTTTTTTTCTTTGCCTCTTCTTTTTCTTTGTGTGTGTGTGTGTGTTATGTCAGGGTATTAACTTAATTTATCTGCTTTCAGGTGAAGCGATACTTTGAATATGAAGAACCAGATGGGACTGTTAATGAGATTTGGCGCCAAGTTTCCAAAAAGCTTCCCTTGATTAAACTGATGATTAACCGCGAGAAAAGGTTGTTAAAAAGGGAAGCTGACTGTTCTTGCATATGTACAAACCAGACCACCTTTAGAACCTTATAGAACCTATTCTCACACAAATTGGGTTTATTCCACGCAAATTGGGTTTAGCATTCTACGACTCAGTTCTGCAAGCTTATTTTGAGGTGATTAAGAACATTAATTAAGTGAACTGATAGATGTGCATGCATGTTTTCTCATAGAAGCCTCGCATAAAAGGAGTATCTTTTTTCTTAAGTTACTACTACTTTATACGTGTCACCGAAATCTCAGCTATTCTTACTTATTGTGTGAGGCATTTGTGAGAATAACACTTATGCACCCGTCATTGTTCTTTAATTAATTCTTACCTGCTAGTGGGGCCTAACCGAGTGATATATAAGAAGGCTTGGTAAAGTTTGTTGGAGTGTCTTATATATGGAAGTGTTGGTAAAGTTTGTTGTCACTTACCATTCTACTAAATCGTTGTGTTGTAGATTCCATACGGTTTATATTAGCATACGCATAGAGATGAGCCTGAGAAGGAAAGATTAAATTGTATCTTGATTGAATTGTACAGGATATAGAATAAAGTTAAATTATATATATATTAACATGGCTGCTTTGTTGTTGTTTTGGTTGCAAGTATACTGGTATGCATAGCATTTGTTCAATTTTTTAAGGTAAAATGATATTGCTTATTGGGCATATGAAAACCGTTTTGAATCTATCTATCAATGTTTTCTATTTTTATTATATAAAAGATGATACTAACTTTTTTATATTGAATTTAAGTCATGTTTTCTTTTCTAATGATACTATATCAGCAACTTTGATTACTTGGCAAAATTTGAAATTTAACTAATAATTTTAGTAAAAGATTCATAATAATGTTAATTATAAAAATTTTTAGTTATAAAAATATTGAAATTTTACAACTTATACCTAAGAAGACTCTTGTTACTACATTTTTTGGTCTACTTATGTATACTATATAAGAGTTTTACTATTTTTTATTTCTTAATCTCTCATGCCAATCGACGAAAGTTCCTCCAAATAAGTTTAAGTTTGACACATTTGTCCTTAAAAATATTCAAATATATCATGATTATAAAATTAATTTATAATTTTATATTACGTTTTTAGTATTTTTCATTCTTATTCATTTTTTTAACTCAAATAAATTCAAATTTGACACANNATAGTATAATTAAGGGCAAATCACGTCAATAAGCCAAGGGGAGCAAAAATTTGCGCAAATCAGCCAAATAAAAAACTGGTTCATAAATCAACCAAGAGACATTTCTATATAGTTTGAATCAGCCTAATTCGAACTCCATCTCTATGTAATTGTAGTAATTCGAATCAGGGTGATTCGAATTATACACACACGCTGCACATAGTAATTCGAATTGGCCAGATTCGAATTACTCATGATTTAATTCTGCCCATTCTTTTATTAAAAAATTAATAATTAATTAAAAAATGTTCTAATGACTGAGAACATTAAAAAAATACTCTACATAGTTCAGGAGCCTATTCAAATTTTATGTAGTTCAGAATAAGTATCACTATAACAGATTATTTTTCATTTATTATTTATAATTTATAATTTAAGTTTGAATAAATAGTAAATTAATTTTTACAAAATTTTAGA